>NW_026936679.1:0-73014 GCF_032062105.1 Saccostrea cuccullata
TAGCAAAAAAAATGGCTTATTTTTTCATTAATCAACATAGCTTTAGAGGATTCAAAGCATTTTGGGGCGTTATTTCTCTTTTTTGTTTAAAATGAAAGCTACTTCCGGTCAAACAGGACGGAATACCTTCTCGTTGCTTTGCAACGAGCTTTGCTCTGGCTCTTTCTCTTCTCTCCATGATTTTTAAACGTTATTTGTGTGTATTTTAATTCAAAGAAATTACCTTATTACACTCTTTTAAAAAATGGAGAGAAGACCCAGAGAACAGGAAAAATGAACTTTTCTCCAAAAAATACAAATGTGTGAATGTTATGCTTCTTTGTCCTTTTAAAGTCATCTGTATATTTGTAGCGGTGATAGCTCAGTAAGTGGGGTTAACTGTTCAGTGCACAGTTTTTGGTTCGAGCCTTGCATGGGGAGTTAATAGTAGTATAGAGTGGGGCTTTTCGTGCTACTTTGAGGCGCATACGAATTTGAGAAGCTGACAATAGATCACGTAAGTGTATTATACCAAGAGAAAAAGTTCAGGAAGTCAAAATCGGATATGAATAGATCAATAACACGACTGTTTTAATCCTTTAACAACTTAATCCGTTGATTAATACATATATATTAACATCTAAAACTAATTTGACAACTAGTAATTTTGATAAAGGTCATTTCGATGAACTATTTAAATCATAAGATGTGGCGTTATCAGAACAAGTTTAATGAAACGTGTCCATCTGTATTTCCCGATAATATGTATGAATTGTAATAAAGTCGAGGGAAAATAAATTTTGTTGATACAATATATGTGAATTAAAATACGAGGAATTAAATTTAAGATATTTCTTAGTTAATGAATAGAAAAAAAAATAATTCCGCCGAATTGTTTTCTGGATTATTAAAATACCATCGTTTATATAAAATTAAACAAAAATGAAAAAGACTGAGATTTTAAGGTGATGATACAATAATTGACATTCCTTACGACGATCGTAAGGAGAATGGATGATAATAGGGGTGGACATATGTCGTTTTCGGAGACGGATTAATTTTTTATCACAAAACCTCGAACCAATATTTGAAAAACATTTAGTTTCATAAAAAATAAGATATTCGTGCAATGTTTAATGATGAAACAATAGTAAAACTATGTAAAAATCCGGTGTTTTTTTTAAATAAAAAAAAAACTCAGAATAGACCCACGTTTTCTTTCAAACATATATTTAAAATACGTGTTTGATTAAAATCATTGGAAAGATGTGTATCAATGCAATAAACATAAATCGGAAATGTTTAACTTCTCATGACAATGTAAAGTTATATCTTATTATTTCACATCCTTGTTTGAATAAGATCAAATTTAATTATAATACTAAACAAATTTCCGTTTGATGTGGTATTATTTTATATAAGATGAAATCTTTTAAACGTTATAAACCAATCAGACAAATATTTGGAAATGACAGTGTTTCCGATATAAACTGTTTAGGTATAAGTACATTCACTTATTAGTAAAATGAAACTGATCGCAACAATATGTCTTCTACCCAGTGCAGTCTAGAATTAGGAAACGAGCGATACATTCAAGCATGTACATTAGACAATGGTGAACGTAGAGTCGACATACGGCAAGGGAAATCAACGGAAAATCGACAGTTTCCAACTAAGAAAGGCATCAGTTTAGCTTTTTAAAACCCTGACGCTCTCCATTGATTTGATCGACACAGCTTAACCAAGAAATACGATCTGAAGTATCATATCGGTGCCAATATATTCCTAACAGCCAAAGGAGACAGTCCTTGTATTAACATAAGAAAATACTGGAAAACGAAGAATGAAGAAAACCTCGTACCCACCAAGAAGGGGATTTGCCTCCACCCTCTCGAATACTTAAATTTTAAATCACATCTGAGTAGCATTGAAAAAGCCGTTCCCGAACTGGAAACCATTGAACCCTGTCTTCTACAGGACGTCCATTAAAATCAAATAGGGATGCTTCAATGTGCAATGTGTAATCCCTTAGAATACCATATGTGTGGAGACATTTTCAATGTTTAAAAAAAACTGTATAAATTGCTTATATCGATCACAACTTTTATAACTCTCTTATTTTAATTTTGTTTGTAAATTCGTTTTAATTGTAAGTATTCAAATAAATATATAAGTATCGATCACTAAAATCTTGTTATAAATCATTGTTTGAACGAAAGGTTGTATAGCAAGCAAGTTTTTATACAAACTAGTATGATATCTTCTAACAAGTGTCGTTTCAAACTATTGTACATACAGATGTACACATAACAAATCTATTCAACAAATAATGGTTTATGAAACAGGGATTTTTCACCAAAGTAAATTGTAGAGAAGAATTTCATAACAACTTCTCTCTCTCATTCTTGTGTATACCCACCAAACACCGAACGATTCGATCACAAACCAATCCAACACATCAGCGAAAGGGGGGAGGGAGGGTGGTGCTTGTTTTGTTTTGAAGTCTTAGCAGAACACTGTGTCCACACTCGAATTATGTAATCTAAAAGAATTTTATACAAATCATTTAAGTTGTTTCACTATTTCAAATCAATCAAATAAAAGAAAAACCAAGAGATGAATGTAGTGTAATACTTCATATTGCTATCAACCCCCCCCCCCCCCCCACACACACACACACACACACACACACCGACCGGACTGTAATGTTTTCATATTTCATTCTCTTGATTCCCACGCTAAGAGTTTAACCCTCACTCTCTATTTATTTATATAACGACCTCCCTGCTAAATTGATTCTGACAGTTCCATTAAGATTTGATATTTTGGTTTGCTCGTTAAAGTTACTCAGCAGACATGTGGCTTATATACACTATATCTAATTATGTAGTTGTAGATTAAAAGTTAGAACTGAACGGACGTGTTTCTTTATTCCTGTGCCCAGAGCGCGCATGATATTTTATTCACTGTTACCTATATTATTGGGGACAGGACATTACACGGACACCTGTTGTTGTGACCGACCCGAGAGACCAAAATCGCCGGACTGGTGTATTGTAAAACTGGAGGGATGTTAGGATCGATATACTACAGACACAATGTAACTAACAATAAACTGTCAATTAAACGTACTAGTATTTACATTAATTCCTTTATAGAATATACCAAAGTAAAGATGGTCTCAATGTATAAATTCCTAAATTATGTTAATTAAACTAAAACATAGTTCTGATCCACCGTCCACACGTATAATTATATAAGACACCAAAGTCCAAATCTAACCACCCTTTTGAGACCCAACGAAGTGTATAGATGCTGATGGAAAAGTTTTGTATTTTGATTGCAAGTCCGTTGTTTGCCTTGGAGTGCGAGCGCACAAGTCTAGGAATACGATGCAGGGTGTGGGGACAGTACGCGATAAGGTACAGAGACGTAGAGATGTTTGAGATTGAGTAATTATCTAAATCACGCCGTATACTTGAGATAGTTTCCGCGGCTGCGGAAATTCGTCGTGAGTGATTCATTGGTGCCGTGCAAGGCTATTAACAGCAATGAAGAGACGGTCATCATCCTGAATTACTAGATCTGTCAGGTAAATGGTTTTCTATAATTAAATGGACGTAAATGAAAAAAAAAAAAACAATCACGAAAATCAAAAAAAAAAAAAAGAAAACTAGTTTATTCATTATTATTTTAATTTTTTTTAAGGAGACCCAAGGATCCGTATCAGAACAACTGACGACAACCTAAACAGTTAATTAATGTACGTTACGATCCTAGGTCAACTCCGGGTGTAATTTTCAAAAATAGGGAATTCGGAGGAAATTTTAATATTTACCAATGGGAAAATTAATTGTAATGAACAGTGCGACATTGAACTCTGGGGACGACATTTGTCCGAGCTTTTGCCAACTACTTTTCCAGAGATACGTGGAAACCATTTATGTCTTCTGGTGGGATTTTTTTTTTTAATGGACTTACCTTCACACCTGAATATCTTCTAGTTTAAAAGATATTACACCTGCAATCAAGAAATCCCATAGGATAATGGTGGGATTTTCTATCCTAACTAATATCCCACCATTATTCTGTGGGAGGAAAAAATGCGCTCTCTGTGATTTTTTCTCCTATAGAATCAAAACTACAATTTTTAACGTTACATGGGAATTTTATCCCATAATAAGTGAAATGGGACAAGAAGGTCTATAATCGTCATAAATAAAATTAAAACTTCTCTATCAAAATGATTTATAGAATATGATATCCTACATGAGAATGGAAATTGTTTTTATCTTTTAATGTAGAGGGGAAAACAGCTCATCTTCTGTTAATCTAATACAGTCAAGAGTCAAATTCATTTTTTAAAGCTTGTTGCCATAAAAATCATTGCAAACTTAACATTTTAAAATCATTACTTTAATATTTCTACTCTTGCTATATATCACTATAAAAAAGCTCCGTGGGGATCAGGGTTAGAATAGGTCCTCAGTACCCCTTTGCTTGTCGTAAAAGGCGACTAAATGGGGCGGTCCTTCGGATGAGATCGTAAAAACCGAGTCCCTGTGTCACAGTAGGTGTGGCACGATAAAGATCCCTCCCTGCTCAAAGGTCGTAAGTGCCGAGCATAGGCCTAAATTTGCAGCCTTTCACCGGCAATGGTGACGTCTCCATATCAGTGAAATATTCTGGAGAGGGACGTTAAACAGAATACAATCAATCAATCACTATAAAAAATTAACTGTGTTATTATATATATGCTGTGGTCTAGATATAAAATTGTCATTCTTTACTTTTATCTTAAACCTTAAATAGACTTCTGCAAAGATCTATCTTGAAATGATTTCATAATGAATGGCAACTAAAATATTTTTGTAATATTTTTGTAAATATCATTTAAATAGGTTTGTAATTGGGTATAATTATATGATAAGTGCTGAAATACTTCCTACCTTTAAATATATTTTATGAAACCACATTCTCGAGTGCTCCTTATACATAGGAGGGAATTCCATAACTGAACTGAAACACCTTTCTTTTTGACTAATTTGCGCTGAGGTGATTGCGGACTAATTCAAGCATTACGTATTAAAAGGATAACTCAACAAAATGAATATAAATGAGACTAAATTGATTTAAAAGAACGTGAATTAATCCTTTCAGCAGACTGCAAAAGTTCACCCACTTCTTTCCCTGTTCTTGCATCACAGTTGCAACAATGCATTTACAGAATGTGTATTTTACTAAGAATTAAAGGCGCAGTGGAGATCTTGATCGGTATCGGGTGGATTTGTCTCGACTATGCGGATTCACTCATGGGCCGTTTCGTTCATTCTAAATAAAGTATTTAATGTGTTTTATAACGACAATAATTTTTACTTTAAATGAATGTTGAAATATATTTAATTATGGTGGCGTTTTTAACCAGAGAGCGTTATCAAATAAAAGTACTCAGCCAAGTGAATTTGCATGAAATAAAATGGAAAAAAATGTAGTCCACTCAGGGTTCACAGATGAATTTAGTGTTCAAATAAATTCATATGTTATATGCATGCAGGTATCAGACTTTAAAAAATTAATTTCTATTTTTGAATAGTAATTATGACTGTATTTATAAGGCAGATAAATCTCTTCCTTTTCAAATAATTTATTTAAATTTTAAAACCTGGTCTTGAATAGAAATAAGTATCCCGTTGGTCATTTTCTAAATGTTTCAAAAAATATTAATAAATTCATTTATTAGGTTTGATTTACTAAGTGAATGCTGTAACAAAAACATCTATTCCAATCTAGCTAAATTCCATTGAAAAGTACAAAAAGTAATGGTTATTCAATTAAGTGAACACACTTATTCCTTTTGACGAAGTTACCATGATGATGGATTCTTCCTATGAAAATTTTATTCCTCTTACAATTTATCATTTTACATGTAGAAAGTACATGCTATTGCAAGCAAAATAATATCAAAATGACAAAATTTCATTGAGAAAAAAAAAATTATGGCCATTCAAGAGAACACACCAGACAAGTACGATTAACGGAGTAATATGACTTGATGATGCATTCTCCCTATGAAAATTTCAGTCTTAATCAGGTTGGAGAGAATACTCGAAATCGGGCATTATCCTTGAAATCGCGTATAATACCCGATATTAGGGTATCGTTGAATCCGCGAAATCGGGTATAGGCGGTGTAATCACCTAATAAAACTTAAACAATGGAATGGCGAGTTACCGAGTTAATTTTCATCTAGATACAAATGTTTTCTAAAGGTATCACTATCCAAGTAAGAATTTGGGTGTCAGGATTAATGCGCACAGGACAACAAATACCCGTGGAGCTTAGTACATTTCATGATCTGCACCCAAAAAGGCGTTCGTTATGCTTTATATTTTTCATAATGTTGAAAGTATTTCCATCTTCTAAATGTTCATACCCAACACAACAGAATCCTTAAATATCAGAATTCGGGAGTTTATAATAATTCCACATCAACACGACAATCATGAACAATTTGTAAATAAATAAAATTATACGGAAACACATTTCACACACAAGATAATGCTTGATAATGAGTAAACAAGGGACTATCTATCGTATCCAATTATGCTTCGTTGATTACTTTCACATTCATCTTGTGCATAATATCAAATTTTTGAAGAATCTATAAATTATGCAATGGTAAAAATGTCTAAAATTTCGGCTAAAAATCTCTCTTTTTTTGAAAATCTTTTTTTTATTATTATTATTCATACATACATGTATTTGCAGAATATGTCTCAAACATTTTAGCAGAGACAGTGATAATTTCAGGAATACAGCTTGTGAGAGAAGTTAACTGTTGATCGTTTAATTTCGCTAAGTCATCAATATTTTACCATTCCTTTGCAACTTCAAGGGGGGGGGGGGGGGTTTAAAAGCTGAAACGGTTGTTACTGCTTTCTGGGTAAAAAATCATTTAGCAGTTATTCCTTGTCCAATTCTCGGACCACCTCTGACAAGTGAAAAACAACATCGACTGTGTGTGTTCTGCATGTGTCCAAGAGACATCTCCTTTTGCAATAATTGAATTATATGTTAAAGCAGAATTTTGTGCTAAACGTTATTGAATGTCACGGTTATATATTTTAAATTGTAGGGAAGACTTCAAATAACATTGCCGTCTTTGGTGAATAGAATTCATCATATCTTGAACAAATTTGTGCTTTAATTGTTATACGTGTTTACCGAAAAAATCGAGGTAAACAAAAAGCAACCCGTTATTTTCTAACACAATTATATGATACTACAAGTATTGAAAATAACTAAAATTCATGTTTAATTTTTTAACACATTTTTTTCATCATAGATGAGTATTAGAAAAAGTTATTGCCATGAGTAATAAGCATCAGAGATAAAATACCGGTAACTAAAAGAAAAGAAAGAAGACAGGGGATTATTAAGTCTTTCTTTCCCTGTCGCGTGACATATTGTCACGAACCAATCAGAAAGTGCGTTGTACATGTGTATTGCACAATGAGGTATAAGACAGCGATATAAAAAAAAAAGAAAACAGAAAACAGAAGGGAAAATATATCATGTATATCCTACAGTATGATAAAAAAGGAAATGACTTTAATTTTTATTAAATTTTAATGTCCGATGAAGAATTATATTCCCAAGAATTAAGACAAGAGTGCTGTACATTGATCTACATGTATATTGGGAATATATTATAAGCATTTAAGTTTTATTTAAACCCCCCCCCCCCCAAAAAAAAATAGATAAATAAAAACCCAGAAGAAAATCCTTTTCACATGACTTCTCGCTCTTAATTTTCACACAAATACATCGATCAAAATGCAACCAAAACATTTGAGGTGTCTTTGAAAGAAATTTCCAAGCTAAATTGTCAATAAAAACATTCTCTTAAAATTACTTACCTTAAATTAGTTATTTTCAACCTGTTCTCCCGTGTGTGTTTATTTAATTTAATTTTAGTTTCTTCTTTATAATAACGTTCGTATTCTATTCTGGCAGAGATATACAATTAGGACTCGCTTATACTGTACTTTCCAACTGAGGAATAATTTATATTTCACGTGAAAGGGACGCCATACATTTTTCTGTAAAAATACATAACACAGCGTTAGTCGTTTGATTTCTTTAAAGTTTCACATTTTGTGAATAGTGCACAACTTAGAAAATTAAGTTTATGGAATACTTTATTGGGAAATAAAGACAAACAAAGTGTAGTTATTTGTTTTTAGAAACTATATAGAAAAAAAATAACGCCATCGTATCTTCTTTGTTACCCCAGCAGTGTTTGTCGTGTGATTTTGAATTCATTTGACATCCATATAAATTAGATTTAATAAAAACAAATCCCCAAGATACTGATGTACAAGTAACAGTAACTGACATAATGCGCCGTTGCTTTATTCTTTTGTTTTTATAGAAAGTTGCACGGAATACCCGATTTCAAGGATTCAACGATACCCTAATATCGAGTATTATACGCGATTTCAAGGATAATACCCGATTTCGAGTATTCTCTCCAACCTGTTAATTCTTACAATTTATCATTTTACATTAAGAAAGAACATGCTATTGCAAGCAAAATAATATCAAATTGGCAAAATTTCATTGAGAAGAAAAAGTAATGGTCATTCAAGAGAACACACCTGTACGATTGAAAGAGTATAACATGTTGATGGATTCTCCCTATGAAAATTTCAGTCCTCTTTCAATTTATCATTTTATGTGTATAAAGTACATGTTATTGCAAGCAAAATAATATTAAATTGGCAAAATTTCATTGAGATATAAAAATGTTATGGCCATTCAAGAAAAAGAACATGCTATTGCGAGTAAAATAATATCAAATTGGCAAAATAGCATTGAAAAATGAAAAAGTTACGGCCATTCAAGAGAACACACTAGTACGATTAACGGAGTAATGTATGACATGATGATGGATTCTCCCCATGAAAATTTCAATCCTCTTACAATTTATCATTTCGCAATTAGAAAGAACATGCTATCGTAAGCAAAATAATACCAAATTGGCAAAATTTCATTGAGAAATTAAAAAATATATATATAACCATGTAAGAGAACACACCAGTATGATTAGGTGAGTTTAATTAACATAGCAAATGTTCCCTATGAAAATTGAAGTCTTTTTACAATATCAGAATTTCTACAATTTTTCCCATTTTCTCCACTGCGCTTTAAATTCTTAGTAAAATACACATTCTGTAAATGCATTCTTGCAACTGTGATGCAAGAACAGGGAAAGAAGTGGCTGAACTTTAATTAATTAATTCAGTTAATTTTTTTTATAGTGATTGATTGATTGTATACTGTTTAACGTCCCTCTCCAGAATATTTAATTGATATGGAGACGTCACCATTGCCGGTGAAAGGCTGCAAATTTAGGCCTATGCTCGGCACTTACGACCTTTGAGCAGGGAGGGATCTTTATCGTGCCACACCTACTGTGACACAGGGACTCGGTTTTTACGATCTCATCCGAAGGACCGCCCCATTTAGTCGCCTTTTACGACAAGCAAAGGGGTACTGGGGTACCTATTCTAACCCGGATCCCCACGGGGCTTTTTATAGTGATATATAGCTAGAGTAGAAATATTAAAGTAATGATTTTAAATTTTTTTTTAGTTTGCAATGAATTGTATGGCAACAAGCTTTCAAAATTTAATTTGACTCTTGACTGTATTAGATTAACAGAAGATGGGCTGTTTTCACCTCTACATTAAAAGATTAAAAACAATTTCCATTCTCATGTAGGATATAATATTCTATAAATCATTTTGATAGAGAAGTTTTAATTCTATTTATGACGATTATAGACCTTCTTGTCCCATTTCACTTATTATGGGATAAAAATCCCATGTAAAGTTAAAAATTGTAGTTTTGATTCTATAGGAGAAAAAAATCACAGAGAGCGCATTTTGTTCTCCCACAGAATAATGATGGGATATCAGTTAGGAGAGAAAATCCCACCATTATCCTATGGGATTTCTTGATTGCAGGTGTAATATCTTTTAAACTAGAAGATATTCAGGTGTGAAGGTAAGTCCATTAAAAAAAAAATCCCACCAGAAGACATAAATGGTTTCCACGTATCTCTGGAAAAGTAGTTGGCAAAAGCTCGGACAAATGTCGTCCCCAGAGTTCAATGTCGCACTGTTCATTACAATTAATTTTCCCATTGGTAAATATTAAAATTTCCTCCGAATTCCCTATTTTTGAAAATTACACCCGGAGTTGACCTAGGATCGTAACGTACATTAATTAACTGTTTAGGTTGTCGTCAGTTGTTCTGATACGGATCCTTGGGTCTCCTTTAAAAAAATTAAAATAATAATGAATAAACTAGTTTTCTTTTTTTTTTTTGATTTTGGTGATTGTTTTTTTTTTTCATTTACGTCCATTTAATTATAAAAAACCATTTACCTGACAGATCTAGTAATTCAGGATTATGACCGTCTCTTCATTGCTGTTAAGGACATACGCAATGTACCTTATCTACTGATAATTTTTAAAGATATTCTAACTGTAAACTTATGATACCATTTCATGTTCGTAGACAAAAAATCAGCATGCCTCACCAGGGGTTTTGAAAAGATAACAAATTTTGAAAATTTTTGAATTTTCAGAGAAAAATGTACAAAAATTACAAAACATAAACTCCAATTTTTTTTTCATCAAAAATTGTTTTCGAAGAGGTGTACAAATCTATATATAGACATTTAAAATATTGCACACAGGTCCTTCATTTAGTGGAACTCTTCAACTCCAGGGAAGAACCCAATAAAGTTCAAACTACGTTGCGTATGACCTTAATAGCCTCGCACGGCACCACTGAATCACTCACGACGAATTTCCGCAGCCGCGGAAACTGTCTCAAGTATACGCCGTGATTTAGATACTCAATCTCAAACATCTCTACGTCTCTACTTTATCGCGTCCTGTCCCCACACCCTGCATCGTATTCCTAGACTTGTGCGCTCGCAACCCAAGGCAAACAACGGACTCGCAATCAAAATACACAACTTCTCCATCCTCATCTTCACAGTTCGTTGGGTCTCAAAAGGGTGGTCAGATTTGGACTTTGGTGTCTTATATAATTATATGTGTGGAGGGTGGATCAGGAATATGCTTTAGTTTTATTAACATAATTTGGGAATTTATACATTGAGACCATCTTTACTTTGGTATATTCTTTAAAGGAATTAATGTAACATAGGTTTAATTGAAAACAGTTTATTGTTAATAACATTGTGTCTGTAGTATATCGATCCTAACACCCCTCTCGTTTTACAATAAACCAGTCCACCAATTTTGGTCTCTCGGGTCGGTCACAACAACAGGTGTCCGGTCGGGGGGGGGGGGGGGGGGGGGGGGTTGATAGCAATATGAAGTATTACACTACATTCATCTCTTGGTTTTTCTTTAATTTGACTGATTTGAAATAGTAAGACAACTTAAATGATTTGTATAAAATTATTTTAGATTACATAATTCGAGTGTGGACACCAGTGTTCTGCTAAGACTTCAAAACAAAACAAGCACCACCCTCCCTCCCCCCGCCCCCTTTCGCTGATGTGTTGGATTGGTTTGAGTTCGAATCGTTCGGTGTTTGGTGGGTATACACAAGGATGAGAGAGAGAAAGTTGTTATGAACTTCTTCTTTACAATTTACTTTGGTGAAAAATCCCTGTTTCATAAACCATTATTTGTTGAATAGATTTGTTATGTGTACATTGGTATGTATGTACAATAGTTTGAAACGACACTTGGTAGAAGATATCATACTAGTTTGTATAAAAACTTGCTTGCTACACAACCTTTCGTTCAAACAATGATTTATAACAAGATTTTAGTGATCGATACATATATATTTATTTGAATACATACAATTAAAACGAATTTACAAACAATGTTAAAATAAGAGAGTTATAAAAGGTGTGATTGATATAAGCAATTTATACATTTTTTTTTAAACATTGAAAATGTCTCCACACATATGGTATTCTAAGGGATTACACATTGCACATTGAAGCATCCCTAGTTGATTTTGATGGACGTCCTGTAGAAAACAGGGTTCAATGGTTTCCAGTTCGGGAACGGCTTTTTCAATGCTACTCAGATGTGATTTAAAATTTAAGTATTCGAGAGGGCGGAGGCAAATCCCCTTCTTGGTGGGTACGAGGTTTTTTTCATTCTTCGTTTTCCAGTATATTCTTATGTTAACACAAGGACTGTCTCCTTTGACTGTTAAGAATATTAGCACCGATATGATACTTCAGATCGTATTTCTTGGTTAAGCTGTGTCGATCAAATCAATGGAGAGCGTCAGGGTTTTAAAAAGCTAAACTGATGCCTTTCTTAGTTGGAAACTGTCGATTTTCAGTTGATTTCCCTTGCCGTATGTCGACTCTACGTTCACCATTGTCCAGCGCACATGCTTGATATGTATCGCTCGTTTCCTAATTCTAGACTGCACTGGGTGGTAGACATATTGTTGCGATCAGTTTTATTTTACTAAGTGAATGTACTTATACCTAAACAGTTTATATCGGAAACACTGTCATTTCCGAATATTTGTCTGATTGGTTTATAACGTTTAAAAGATTTCATCTTATATAAAATAATACCACATCAAACGAAAATTTGTGTAGTATAATAATTAAATTTGATTTTATTCAAACAAGGATGTGAAATAATAAGATATAACTTTACATAGTCATGAAATGTTAAACATTTCCGATTTATGTTTATTGCATTGATACACATCTTTCCAATGATTTTAATCCAACACGTATTTTAAATATATGTTCGAAAGAAAACGTGGGTCTATTCTGAGTTTTTTTTTTATTTAAAAAGCACCGGATTTTTACATAGTTTTACTATTGTTTCATCGTTAAACATTGCACGAATATCTTAATTTTTATGAAACTAAATGTTTTTCAAGTATTGGTTCGAGGATTTGTGATAAACAATTAATCACTCTCCGAAAACGACATATGTCCACACCCATTAACATCCATTCTCCCTTACGATCCTCGTTAGGGATGTCAATTATTGTACCATCACCTTAAAATCTCAGACTTTTTCATTTTTGTTTAATTATAAACGATGGTGTTTCATTAATCCAGAAAACAATTGGGCGGAATTATTTTTTTTCTATTCATTAACCAGGAAATATCTTAAATTTAATTCCTCGTATTTTAATTCACATCTATTGTATCAACAAAATTTATTTTCCCTCGACTTTATTACAATTCATACATATTATCGGGAAATACAGATGGACACGTTTCATTAAACTTGTTCTGATAACCCCACCTCTTATGATTTAAATTATTCATCGAAATGACCTTTATCAAAATTACTAGTTGTCAAATTAGTTTTATATGTTAATATCTATGTATTGATCAACGGATTAAGTTGTTAAAGGATTAAAACAGTCGTGTTATTGATCTATTCATATCCGATTTTGACTTCCTGAACTTTTTTGTCTTGGTATAATACACTTCCGTGATCTATCGTCAGCGCCTCAAATTCGTATGCGCATCAAGGTAGCACGAAAAGCCCCACTCGATACTACTGTTAATGTTTTTCTATCCAAACAACCATTTATTTTGTCAGTTTCGTTTTATGTACTGATGTATTAAAATTTTGAATTAGATAAATTTTGGTGCAGTTTGGTTCTCGCGGATCGAGCGAAATCAATTCTAATCTTTTAAACTATAATGCACATGTACACGTATCATGCATCTATGCATTAAATATTCTAGGTGTTTATTTTTGTGAAATATTACTATGTTATAGTACCCCCTAGGAAAAACGGATATAAATGTTACAATTTCACAAAGTCTTTCAAACTAAATGAAAAAAAAAAACATGGATGTGTTTGTAAAATCTGACCAGCTATGTTCAGCCAACCAAATCATGGACATTTAAACCATAAATGGTTCGTACAAATGATTCCTGCAGATCACTTACCAAATGCGCTCATCTTCTTTCTGCAGTCTTTAGTTATCGCCCTTCTCTTTAGAAAAGGTAAAGTTGAATAAATGAGGTATTTGTAAATGTATTTATGGATCCATAAGCTATGATGATTCGTAAATATTTAAACAAAAATTCATAACAGTGATAAGGAATACATGATGTAGTTGTTGATTTGTAAATATTTGATGTTGTTATGGGTCAGAATTACCCGAAATGCCAGCAAAGATCAATAACACAATTTAAACTTAACAATAATTTATTTACAGTAATATATAATAAGTATATGAAACATAAAGTACAAACTTAGCAAGAATCTAAGAATACATACATCAGAGTGTCCGTTGCTGCACACAATGTCCCAGTGAAAATATATCCCAGTTATATCTCAATAGTGCTTATACGACAAAGTATATCTATGCATCGAATTGACAGGGTATTTATACAGTATCATAAATCTAGAATATTCTAGAAATTGTAAACACATGATATTACTGGAACAATCTGGACATACACAAAATTCAGGAATGTTCTAGAAACAATGACCGAACATATTGACCACTCTGGAATGTTCAAGAAACTTATTGTTACTAATTATATACATAATGAAACAATACACATATCACAACACCTCCCCCCTTAAAAAGTTTGAATGTCAATGAAAAACTTAAATTGTCAAAAATGAAATGTATGTACATTAATACAAAATCATATATGTTCACGATACTCTGGACAAGGCATCTGCAATAACATTGTCTTTGCCTTTGATATGCTTAATTGTTATGTTGTATTCTTGTAACAACAAACTCCATCTAGTAAGTCTTTGATTCTTATTTGACAATTTATGCAAAAATGTCAGGGGGTTATGATCCGTATATACAAGAATCGGATGCAAAGTAACATTCAGATAAACATCAAAATGCTGTAAGGCTAACAACAAAGCAAGGCATTCCTTTTCAATGGTGGAATAGTTTTGTTGACATTTTGTAAGTTTCTTTGAAAAATAAGAAACAACTCTATCTACATTATCACTATGTTCTTGAAACAAAGCTGCCTCGATTCCAACATCACTAGCATCAACAGTTAGCTTAAATTGCTTAGCAAAATCTGGAGTTGACAGAACTGGGTTGCTCATAAGGACAGATTTGATTTTATGAAAGGATTTTTCACAGTCCTTTGTCCATTCAAAGTTAACCCTCTTTTGTAAAAGATTTGTAAGTGGACTAACAACTGAGGAAAAATTTGGACAAAATTTTCTGTAGAACCCAGCCATGCCCAAAAACCTCATTAATTCTTTCTTGTTTGTAGGAATCGGGAACTTTGCAATAGCTTCCACTTTAGCCATTATGGGTGTAACATAACCTTGACCTACTTTATGACCTAAATACTCTACATAAGCATGACAAAATTCACTCTTTTCAAGGTTCACAGTTAAATTTGCTTTAGCTAAAATGTCAAATAAAGCACGCATGATTCGGAGATGTTCGTCCCATGTGTCGCTGTATATGACGACATCATCAATGTAGGCCTCGCATCCCTCAAGGTCTTGAAGAAGGGAGTGAATCATCCTTTGGAATGTAGCCGGTGCGTTTTTCATGCCAAAAGGCATTACTTTATACTGGTAAAGTCCATCTGGTGTAGCAAAAGCAGATATTTCTTTTGCTCTTTCTGTTAACGGTACTTGCCAGTAGCCTTTCAACAGGTCAAATTTACTGACAAATTTCGCGTTTCCAATGTTGTCAATACAGTCATCGATTCTAGGTATTGGATATGAATCAGTTTTGGTAACAGAATTCACCTTTCTAAAGTCTGTACATAATCGGTAGGTACCGTCCTGTTTTGGTACAAGAATACAAGGTGAGCTCCAGTTACTTTTACTAGGTTCAACAATGTCATTGTCCAACATGTACTGCACTTCCCTTCTTAGGTACTGCAATTTTATTGGATTCAGACGGTACGGATGTTGTTTGATAGGCAGAGCGTCGCCAACTATAACATCATGACAAGCTGCATTAGTTTTCTTTGGAACATCCGAGAAGATTTGATGATACTCATTCATCAAGTTTTTAACTTGTTCTTTTTGGTGAATGTTCAAATGTCCAAGTTTGGCATCAAAATCAGCCAAAATTTCTGAGTTTTTCAAGCGGACACTCTGATTACAATCTTTCTCATTCATCTCTACACTTGTATCACTCTCAATACAATTTTGAACAGTCTTAGCATTGGCTAAAGTGGAAACCGGTTTTACAGAATTTCGGTCACACCTTTCAAAATACTCTTTTAACATGTTAATGTGACAAACCCGTTTCTCTTTACGTCGACCTGGTGTCTTAACTACATAGTTTACATCACTGATTTTGCTTTCAATTTCATAAGGGCCATAAAATCTGGCCTGTAAAGGATGACCAGGAATAGGTAAAAATACAAGAACCTTATCACCTGGCTTAAACACCCTATTTCTGGCATCTTTGTCATACCACATTTTCATTTTCATCTGAGAATTCTTCAAATTTTCTTGTGCTAATTTACAAGCATTGTAAAGTTTTTCTTTGAAATCAGACACATAATCTAAAAGATTAAGATCATTAGTCTCAGTCAGCCACTTTTCCTTCAATAATTTCAAAGGACCTCTAACTGTATGTCCGAACACCAATTCAAAAGGACTGAACCCAAGAGACTCCTGGACTGCTTCTCGTGCAGCAAATAGCACAAGATGAACCCCTTCGTCCCAGTCTTTCTCATACTGGTAACAATAGGTCTTCAGCATTGTTTTAAGGGTTTGATGAAAACGTTCTAGCGCCCCCTGGGACTCAGGATGATAAGCAGTTGATCTATACTGCCTAATACCCAACTCATGCATGACTTGCTGGAACAACCCCGACATAAAATTTGAGCCTTGATCCGACTGAATTGCCTTGGGTGCTCCTACAAAACTGAAAAACTTGGTTAGGGCCTTAACTATGCTCTTTGCCTTTATATTCCTAAGAGGTATGGCTTCAGGAAATCGAGTGGATGTACACATAATGGTAAGTAAATACTGGTTTCCAGATCTGGTCCTAGGCAAAGGTCCTACACAATCCACCAACACTCGACTAAACGGTTCTTCAAAAGCTGGAATGGGTTGGAGAGGAGCAGATGGAATCCTCTGATTTGGTTTACCTACCATCTGACAGACATGGCATGACTTGCAAAACTTCGAAACATCCTTTCTTAGCTTAGGCCAATAAAAATGACTCAAAATCCTATTACAAGTCTTATTGATACCTAAATGACCAGCCATAGGTGTATCGTGAGCTAAACTCATGACATCTCGACGATAAGCAACTGGGACCACTATCTGGTGAACAACACGCCACACTTCATCTGGAGAAGCGTCAGGTGGTCGCCATTTTCGCATAAGGATGCCATCTTTCATATAGAAGCATTCTCCAACTTTAGTAGCCTCTTCTGGTGGAAGTGCCCTCTTACTAAGTTGAATGATATCTGGGTCTTTATGTTGTTCAGAGAGTAAACGTTCTCGGCTGAGGATGTCCTTGCCTTGGCTAACTAGTGGATGCAACTCATCATCCTCACCACCAAATTTTGGTAAAAGTTCTTTCTTCTCTTGCTTCTTGATATTGTGTGGTTCCATGCTTGTTTGAGTGCCATCAAGGTCAGATAAGAAAGTGTCATTCAAATCAATATCAACAGAGGAATTCGTCTCGTCAAAGGCTTGAGTATGGTCTGCCTCCATTTCTCGTCTTCTGGCCATCGCTCTAGTAACAGCACAGGCTGGATAAATGTCATCATCTTCATCATCGCACATGACATCTGGATTGATCTTCTCACAAACTATAGGATCTGGTACAACTTTCCCACCAGCTAAATCGTTGCCTAACAACAAAGAAATGCCTGGAACGGGAAGAGTAGGTCGAACACCTACGATAACAGGTCCAGTAACTAAATCTGACTTCAAACTAATTCTATGCAGGGGAACATCAATGACGCCTAGCTCCACACCCTGTAATAAAACTGACCCACCAGTAGAAGTCTGCTCAGACAAAGGAAGCACGCCCTCTAACAATAACGTCTGTGCAGCACCAGTATCTCTCAAAATCTGGACAGGTTTTATTTCGCTAGAGTCACCGAGTGAAACAAATCCCTGAGACATAAAGGGCTTATAATCCTCCATAGAATCAATAGAACTGGACTGTAAACCCTGGACATCAGGAGTGTCAGAACAAATCGAAACTAAGGCTTCTCTATCACCTCTAACTGCCGCACAAGCATGTGGTTGAGTTTTATCAAAATTATTTTTTCTCTTAAGTTTAAAGCAGTCACTGATCAGATGACCTTTTTCCTTACAATAACTACAAGTAGGAAGCGACCCTATTCCAGAAGATCCTTCAAAACGTCCTGGACCGGACTTAGAACCACCTTGGGCTGGAGACTGGGAACTTGTGAAAGACTGAGACCCTGAACCACTCTTTTTATATGTGTCTGAATTGGTAGAATTACTGCTAGTCTGAGATCTTGATACAAAATTCTTTTTATGAGACAGAGCATAAGTATCAGATATGACTGCTGCCTCTTCAAGAGTTTTCACATTCTTATCTTCTAAATGTGTTTTCAAATCTTGAGAAACACCTTCCTTAAACTCTTCTACCAGGATGACTTGGCGCAAATTAGCAAAAGTTTTATCAAGATTCTTAGATCTAAACCAATGATCAAATAAATCTTCTTTCTCTCGTGAAAATTCAACAAATGTTTGATTATCAAACTTCCTATACTTTCTGAATTTTTGTCTATACGCTTCAGGTACTAATTCATATGCTTTTAATATTGCTACTTTGACCTTCTCATAGTCTGAACTCTCAGCTACCCCTAGTGCAGAGTACATCTCAGCTGCTTTGCCAACCAGTACACTTTGTAACATCGTTGACCAAACATGTTGTGGCCATTTAAGATTCTCCGCAACTTTTTCGAATTGGGGAAAATATTCGTCTACAGATTTTTCTTGAAATTTTGGAACTAATCTAATATTTTTTGCTGCGTCAAATTCAGTTTTGACAACTGACGGTTCTGGTTGGTTTTGTAATTTTAGTTTCTCTAATTCAAAGTTCATTTCACGCTCTCTTTCTCGCTCTTCTCTTTCTGCTTCTAATTTGTCTAATTCAAATTTTCGTTCACGCTCTCGTTCTTCTCTTTCTAATTTGTCTAATTCAAATTTTCGTTCACGCTCTCGTTCTTCTCTTTCTCTTTCTTTTTCTCGATCTTCTCTTTCTAATTTTTCTCTTTCTTATCGCATTTTCTCTAACTCTAATTGAAACTGATATTCTGCCATTTTGTTAGAGCTTAACTCTGATTTAACTGTATATTTTGGAAGATCGTATTTTTCAAAGATGTTTTCTTCTACTAGTTTGTTTGCAACCTTAATTCTAATGTCTTGCTTTCTCTGAGAGGATTTAACATCTAACCCAAAATGCAAACCTAATGCGATCAAATCATCCTTTTTTAACGTATCAAAAACCTGAACACTTGGTGAACTAAGAAAGTCTGTGACCGAAAATACCATGTTGATTTTTGCTGGCTTATAATTTAATTTAAAGGTTCAATTAACAAAATTCTGACAATAAACTGCAAAAGTGCAAAAAAAAAAAAAAAAAATTCTTAATCCCGGACGAGCCCCCAATTCTGTTATGGGTCAGAATTACCCGAAATGCCAGCAAAGATCAATAACACAATTTAAACTTAACAATAATTTATTTACAGTAATATATAATAAGTATATGAAACATAAAGTACAAACTTAGCAAGAATCTAAGAATACATACATCAGAGTGTCCGTTGCTGCACACAATGTCCCAGTGAAAATATATCCCAGTTATATCTCAATAGTGCTTATACGACAAAGTATATCTATGCATCGAATTGACAGGGTATTTATACAGTATCATAAATCTAGAATATTCTAGAAATTGTAAAAACATGATATTACTGGAACAATCTGGACATACACAAAATTCAGGAATGTTCTAGAAACAATGACCGAACATATTGACCACTCTGGAATGTTCAAGAAACTTATTGTTACTAATTGTATACATAATGAAACAATACACATATCACAACAATGTTTTTACATGACATTAATCTTTGAAAACAGAAACATGAGAGGGTTTTTTTTTTCAGATTGTTAAGATTTTTTATATGAATTGGTTTTAACATCTCCTGGAACTCAACATGCTGTTTCTTAAAAAGAATTGAAATGTACCACAAGAAATATTATCTTTGTCGTATTTTGTTTCCTTTTCAGATATGCATATCAGAGTAAAGATTGGTAAGACCTTATTCCTGATATATCCTTGTTATAAATTAACTTAGAAGACCAAACAATTGACAAAAAAAATGATAATGTGAAATCACAGATTTTCGTTGGGGGGAGGGATGGGTTATAATATTCGTTGTTTTCGAAGTATGACGTAAACTGCCCCAAGTTTTGTTATATCGTATAATATAAGTTGAAATAAGCTTTATTCCTTATACTGTAGAAGTACTTTTTTCCGCGTGGTATTAATTTACGCTATGTACGCGGTCACAAATTTTCCGCGGAAATAAGTCCCATCGAACTTAATTAAAAAATAAGGCATATATGGAGAATCTTAAGAAATCCGCGTAGTTTACTTCCAGCAGATTAAACAGAAAAAGAGATTCCGCGTAATTATGACCCCGTGGAAAAAAGTACGTTTACAGTAATTTAATTTCAGTGCAGACAATGAGACAATTTTCCCCCAGAATAAGGCTTCACATTGATTAAGTTTTAAAATTAACGTCAAGCGGAGTAATAAGATTTTTGACGTAACTCATTGTGACGTAGGCAAGTTGTGTTATACAAAATGGATAGAATCTTTTATTCAATCAAACTACGTGTTACAAGTAAAATTAAATAATATACAATTATTCAAAATAAAATCTCCACGAAAATTATACCCCACGAAAATATGCATTTTTACAGTAGATGTTTATTTCATGTGAAACTTCAAGCAACTTTGAAGATATTTCTGGATTTTTTAGATACAACAAGAGCTGCTTTAGAAAATCAAGAGCTAAGAACAAGGGATGTATTTGTTCAAATACGAGCAATTAAAAGAGTATTTGAACTTTTAGAGTCCAATAGATATGTCCTCGTAAAAGGTAATCCGGGATCCGGAAAAACCACGATTGCCATGCATGTCTTAACTGAATTACAGAAGAAAGGGATGTTTCCTCTTCAGGTGTTCACAGTTGAAGAATTGTATGGATCCGTGTCACCATCTTCAAACGTCGCTTTATTTTTAGATAATTTATTCGGGGAGTTCTCAGTTTCAAATGAGGTTGACAACTTTAAAGCAAAGCTACATTTGATTAAAGCAATGTTGAATAATGATAATTGTCAGGGAAATGTTTTGATTATAACAATCAGAAATGATATTTACAAAGAAGCAGTCGAAAGAATAAATAAAGAATTATTTTTAAGCAATTCTTCAGTTAACTTATCTAATGGGAATTTTCAAATGCAAAGTTCAGAAATAGAAGAAATGTTTACAAAGTACGATCTTGATAGATTGATAACATCAAACACAAAGCTGGATGTTTTTAAACTTGGAAATTCTCTTGGAATTCCCCAGTGTTGCAGCCTCTTGAAAAATAATCCAATATTTTCCGAACACCCTCAAGCTTTCTTAAAGGATCCTATTCTAAGCTTAGAGAATTATATGAAACAAAGGTTAGATCGAAAAGAAAGGAAAATGTCTGTTTTAATCTACATTCTTCTCTGTGGAGGGAGTGTTGAAGAAAGCGTGCTGGAAACACCTTTACGAGACAGAACGCGGAAAGAAGAAGCACTGAGAATGTTAGGAGTCACAGATTCAACTTTAAGGAATTTTCAAACTTCTGTCTTTCATTACTACCATTTTTTGATGGTTTATGACAACATTGAAAGAAAATATAAATTTAGTCATAGCTCAGTTCAAGAGAGTTTATTTAAATGTCTCGTCAATTATTATCCACAAGAAATTATCAAGAGTTGTGATTTTGCTCTTCTAGAAAGGTTAACGACTTGTAAGAAACTGTCGTGGAATTCTATAGTAATCGTCGAAGATATTTTCCAGGATTTAATTAAACGATTGCTAGAAGTCCTACAGGAAAGATCAGTTACAGCCTTTCAAACACTTTCCCGTCTTCACATATGGGAAGACGAGGAGTTCGTATGTAAATGCAAAAGTAATCAACGTTTGCTGATTGGGCTGAAAGAAAATATCGATAGTCGTGGGCAATCAATGTTAGTTCATTTTTGTGTATCTGGTAACATTAGGTGGGTTAAGTATCTCTTGTTTTCAGCTTCAGAAGAACAAAGATATTTGTCCTTAAATGAAGCATGTGCACACAACCAGGGGGAAATTATTGACTTGCTGTTATCAACTAATGTTAAGTATAATTCAAAAACTTGTTTTTTCGCAGTGCAAAGTGGAAATTTAGATTTGCTGTTTCGCTTTACTGATAATGTAGACCTTACAGAAAGAACTTTATCAAATCAATGGAATAATATTGAATGCGGTCTTCTACATGAGATTTGCTTTTTTGGGCAGAATCACCTCATTGAGCCAGTTCTGGCACGCTACCCACAACTAATTGATGTTCGAGACAATGAAGGTGGAAACGCTCTGCATATCGTTGCGTATGCTGGAGACAAAACAATCTTTCAAGAGTTAATTCAGAGTGGTTGTGAGCCGTATAGTACAAGTGATACTGGTTCAACTGTTCTTAGCTATGCTTGTCAAAATGGAAAACTAGACATGGTCAAGTATATCTGTGAAAAGTATCCAGATTTGCTTTCTCCAGATCATGATGACAAAACAGGTATGACTCCATTACACTGGACAGCTCAATCAGGAAATATAGAATTGTATGAATACTTGATAGAAAAAGGTGTAAAGCAAACATTTCCTGACGGTCAAAGTACACCATTACATGAAGCTTGTAAGTTTGGAAGACTAAATATGTGTGAATACTTGGTCAATACTCATCCTCATTTACTAGACGTCAAAGACAATAATGGAGATAATGCCTTACACACTGCAGCGTGGGGAGGTAACATTGATTTACTCAATTTTCTGTTGGAGAAAGGTTTTGATGTCAAAACCAAAAGAAATGATGGGGGTACTGTGCTTCACTTATGCTGTATGAACGGAAAACTAGAGATGTGTAAGTACTTGGTCAATGCTTATCCTCATTTACTAGATGTCAAAGACAATAATGGAGAAAATGCCTTACATGATGCAGCCTGGGGAGGTAACATTGATTTACTCAATTTTCTGTTGGATAACAATTTTGATGTCAAAACCAAAAGAATTGATGGGAAAACTGTGCTTCACTTATGCTGTATGAACGGAGAACTAGAGATGTGTAAGTACTTGGTCAATGCTTATCCTCATTTACTAGATGTCAATGACAATAATGGAGAGAATGCCTTACATGATGCAGCGTGGGGTGGTAACATTGATTTACTCAATCTTCTGTTGAAGAAAGGCTTTGATGTCAAAACCAAAAGAAATGATGGGAAAACTGTGCTTCACCAGTGCTGTATAAACGGAGAACTAGAGATGTGTAAGTACTTGGTCAATACTCATCCTCATTTACTAGACGTCAAAGACAATAATGGAGATAATGCCTTACACACTGCAGCGTGGGGAGGTAACATTGATTTACTCAATTTTCTGTTGGAGAAAGGCTTCGATATTGAGACCAAAACAAATGATGGGAAAACTGTGCTTCATCAATGCTGTATGAACGGAAAACTAGAGATGTGTAAGTACTTGGTCAATACTTTTCCTCATTTACTAGATGTCAAAGACAATAATGGAGAGAATGCCTTACATGAGGCAGCCCGGGGAGATAACATTGATTTAGTCACCTTTCTGTCGGCTTGAAAAAGACAGGAAGTAGAAGTGATGAGGCAACTGTTAGCAACTTGTGTTGTATTAGTTGAAACTAGAAAAAATTTAATTCTTAAAGATCTTGTTTTCTTTATTCTTGATTTTGTAGACATTAGTCTTCAAAATTCAGCATTTTTTCAAATTGCCTAGTTAAGCAAATATTCCATATACAATTTGCTTCAATTCCGACGAGAAAGAAAGAAAGAAATTCCCCATTCCTCGATAAAATAAAAAAAAAAACATGATCATTTTTTTGAATATCCAGACTTTTTAGATCTATCATCGTTCCATTTTTGACCATTTAAAAAAACTTAATAATGTTGATTTTTTAAATAAGGCATTGTGCTGTACCCACTGCAACTGTTATAAAAAGGGAATTTTGTTAGTCGGAAGTTATTTTTGTACAGAGACCTAGACTGGTATTTCCTGTCGCTATCGTACGAAATGTATCGAGCATATCAGACAGGAAGGACAGACTAACAGAGACTACACTTTATTCATGATTTTGACGTATGTACATGTAGTAATACTAAAAACATTTTTTCTTTCATTCCAAAACCTGCCCGTCACTTCATCTTATACACTATATCTATTTTTTAATTTTAAGCAATGTTTAAAAAACCCAAAAAGGTTTATTAGATATTGTTATATGTGAATTCAAATTAGATACAAAATATTATAAATCAAAATTGACATGAACTTCTGCGATTTGGTGTACTGCATCACGTCAAGGCTGGTGATGTCATTTATGACGAGAGTTTTTCTTCCTTTACTTGGCAATATTGTTATCAAGTGTTGTTATTTTAAAACTGTATAAGTAGTTGGTAAAATAAATGAATTTGTTGTTACTTATGCATCATCGTGTGCTTATTTGATTTTTCTCATTCGTAATTTTATTAACCTCCCATTGAAAATTTTGTTACGGTGCACGTTTGTGAACTGAGGCTCTCCTTAAGATCATAATGTAGTCTAGCTCTTACTATTGTAATTAAGCGTATACATGTTTCTTATTGACATTTCTTATTGACGAGTGTTTTAATAAGAAAATTATTTTTTGTTGTACAACCATTTACGAGAGCTTTATATCGATTATATCCAAAAAGGTTGATACCTTTAATTTGGATTGAGATGATTTCAATGAATATGAATTGAATACATTTTTTCAGAAGCAACTTTTATAATATTCTGGAAAGTGGAAATACTACAATATTTAAGATAAGATGTAAAGTACAATTTTAATTTGTTATATATGTATATTGCATAGTGAACGGAATCATGAATATATAACATTTTATCATATAATAAAAATATTCATAACAAGATGTGTTTGTGAAACACTGATGCCCCCGTATGGCAATATAGCGAAGGTTAAGCTTTCTCAAATGCAGATCAAATATGTTGGTACCTAAAGTAAGGCCTTTTTCACAAGAAATACAAATGAGAAATATAAAACACTAGCATCACCTATTCAAGGGTTATGACCATGGTTAACATTTTTAAAGCAGGACAAACTCTGGGGTCAAGGTCAAAGGGTAAAGGTTGTTGGTTTCTAAAGAAAGGCCTTGTCTCACAGATTACATATGGGAAGTATGAAAGCGCTGGCCCTCACCGTTCAAAAGTTATGACCAAGCTAGGTTAAAGTTTGTAAAAAGAAGGTCAAACTCCAAGGTCAAAGGTTCTTGATATCCAATGAAAGGTCTTGTCACATGGATTACACATTTGAAATATGACAGCCCTAGCCATCGCCGTTCAAAAGTAATTACCAAGGTTAAAGTTTTTCATAAGTACAAAAATCTCCAAGGTCAAGTCAAAAGGTCAAAATTGTTGATTTCAAATGAAAGGTCTTGCCAATCAGAATTAAAATTTTGAATACAAAATTCCTAGTATCTACCGTTTAAAAATTAGGGTCAAAGTAAAAGTTTGGATTTTTTGTGTAAAAGTGGGTAAAAATCAAAGGTCAAGGTCAAATGGTCAAGGTTCTTGGTATAAAATGAAAGGTCTTGTCACAAGGAATACATATTTGAAGTATGAAAGCCTTAGTCCTAACCCTTTAAAAATTATGGTCAAGGTTGTATTTTTAGAGTAGTTCAAGGTTTTTGGTATCCTATGAAGCGTCTTTCACAAGAATTACATATGTTTAGTATATTAGCCCTAGCACTTTCTGTTTAAAAGTTATAGCTAAGGTTAAAGTTTTTTCAGAAGTACAAAAATCTCCAAGGTCAAGGTCAAAAGGTCAAGGTGGTTGGTATCAATTGAAAGGTCTTTTCACAAGCAATACATATGTCAAGTATTAATGTTCTGGCATATACTGTTCAATAGATATGGCCAAAGTAAATCTTCAAAATTTTTGTGTAAAATCGGGCCAAACTCCAAGGTCAAGGTCAAAAGGCCAAATTTAGTGGTACCCCAAAAAAGCTCTTGCCACAAGGAATACATATGTGAAGTATGAAAACCCTAGTCCTAACCCTTCAAAAATTATGGTCAAGGTTGTATTTTTAAAGTAGGTCAAACTCTAAGGTCAAGGTCAAAGGGTCAAGGTTCTTGGTATCCTATGAAGCGTCTTTTCACAAGGATTATATATGTGAAGTATTTATGCCATAGCACTTTCTGTTCAAAAGTTATAGCCAAGGTTAAGGTTTTTTTCATAAGTACAAAAATCTCCAAGGTCAAAAGGTCAAGGTTGTTGGTATCAAATGAAATGTCTTTCAACAAACAATACATATGTAAAGTATTAATATCCTGGTATATATTGTTCAAAAGATATGGTCAAAGTAAAAGTTCAATTTTTTTGTGTAAAAGTGGGTCAAACTCCAAGGTCAGGTCAAATTTGGTAGTACCCCAAAAAAGGTCTTGTCACAAGGAATACACTTGTGAAATATGAATGTCATAGCTCCACTAAATCAAAAGTTATGGGCAAGGTTAAAGTTTTTGCAGACAAACAGAGAGACAGAGAGACAGACAGACACAACAAAAACTATATGCCCCCGAAACTTCGTTTAGGGGGGCATAAAAATTATAGAGTATATTGACTAATTCATTAACCACACGAGGGAACTTGAGGTTTCCTCTGAGTCTGTTTGTTTGTAAAACAGTGAGGCCCCCATATGATAGCTTACATCGACGGTTGAAGTTTCTCAAATACTCCAAGGCCAAGATATCAAAAATGTTTTATTCAAAACAAAGGATTTGAGTCAATAAATATTCATGTACGTATACTTGAAATACTGTGAAATCACAAATTTTCGTGGGGGTTTAATTTTCGTTGTTTTCGAAGTATACAGAGACCCACGAATTCATGACCACCACGAAATGTAAAATGTTACATACATAAGTACTCATTAATTCTTGATCCACGAAATAAAATCCCCACGAACCAAGAAATTTTCC
The DNA here is from genome assembly GCF_032062105.1 of Saccostrea cuccullata. Lineage (NCBI taxonomy): Eukaryota > Metazoa > Mollusca > Bivalvia > Ostreida > Ostreidae > Saccostrea > Saccostrea cuccullata. The sequence continues at coordinate 27,333 of NW_026936679.1, forward strand.
TCAAACCACGAAAATTTGACCCCACGAAAATATGTGATTTTACAGTATGAAAGCGCAAGTATACTGACCTTATTAACAGTTACCAAAAAGATTAAAGTTATTTCAAAATGAGTCAAGGTCAAGGTCATATGGTTGAATTTAGTGGTACTCAGACAAGACCTTGTTATAAGAAATAAACTAGTGAAAACCCTAGTACCAAACATTCAATAGTTATGGCCAAAGGTAGGTCAAACTCTAAGGTAAAGTTCAAGATATCTAAAGAAAGGTCTTGTCACACGAATACACCTGTGAAATATAGAAGCATTTGTCCTAACTGTTCAAAAGTTTTGACCAAGGTTAAAGTTTTCTTTTTAATTGGGTCATTTTTTACAGTCTAGGACATTTATATGTAAACCCATCTAAAGGTCTTGAATACACATGAAGAATGAAAACCCTAGCATTAACTGTTCAAAAGCTATGGCCAAGGATAAAGTTTGATAATTTTGTGCAAAAGTAGGTCGAACTCCAAGGTCAATAGGTACCCAGAAAGTCTTGTCACAAGGAATATAATGTGAAAATGAAAGCCAAAGCCCCACCTACTGAAACATTATAGGCAAGGTTAAAGTTTTTTGCAGATCGATAGACAGACAGGGCAAAAACTATTAATATATATATCCGATTCTTTGATTAGACGGGCTTAAAAAGTCCATATTAGAAAATATATACTTTTCAAAGAATAAATGTATTTTCACTATATAATCAATAGAGCCCCACCCTAACCCCTGACCCTGGGGCCATAAAATTCAGAATTTTGGTAGAGGCACTCTTGCTCATCATAACTATGAACTTGATTAATTTATTTAATACCCAGGAGCAGAGAAGAAGATTTTCAAAGAATTAATTACTGGGTAATGCATTTTCACTATATTATCAATAGAGCCCCACCCTAACACCAGAACCTCTGACCCTGGGGCCATGAATTTCACAATTTTGGTAGAGGACTCAATACTGATTACAATCATTTCAACATTTTGCCTGCTTGTTTTCCAGGAGTAAAGAAGATTTTTTTACGACTGCACTAATTTTAGTGGTTTTTGCCCCACCCCCAGGCCCCAGGGGGCAGGAACCATCAAATTTACAATTTTTGTTCCCCTTCACCATCAGATTGATTGATTGATTGTATATTGTTTAACGTCCCTCTTGAGAATTTTTCACTCATATGGAGACGTTACCGATGCCGGTGAAGGGCTTCAAATTTAGACCTATACTCGGCACTCAGGGCCATTGAGCAGTGAGGGTTCTTTATCGTGCCAACGCCTACCGTGACACGGGACCTACGTTTTTAAGGTCATATCCGAAAGACCCGTGACTTTCACTTCTAGTGCCGAGCGCTTGGCGAAGGAACAGTCACTACCTTTGTTTACGTCTTAGGTATGACGCGGCGCCGCGATCGAGAATCGAACCCGGGCCTCCCGATCACGAAGCGAACGCTCTACCACTAGGCTACCTTGACCGGTGTTCACCATCAGATGCTATATGCCAAAATTGGTTGGAATTTGTTTAGCGGTTTCAGCGAAAAAGCTGAAATGTTTAAATGTTAACGCACGATGGACAAAATGGATGGCAATACAATAGGTCACGTTAGGTGACCTAAAAATAATCGGAGAGGGCTACATCATTGCAGCTACTTTAAACATAAACATAAAGTAGGGCTTTTAAAGCAAAGTGTTATTCATTCTCTTTAATTTTAAAATAAAGATGTTACAGAATTTTACAGATTCAGGGAGTTTAAGTCAAAATTCCCAAGCATTTTAAATACATTGAGCATGTTAAACTGTAATTTATTACCAAATATTTTCTAATACAAAATAATGCAACAAAAAATTGTATTTGAATAAAAACAAAAACCTGACTCTTTATCTGTTATTACATTGTACATTATACAGAAATATAATGACAAACGAAAAATGCAATGTATCATGATCATATCTTATTCTGTCAAGAGAAGTGTACATCCTGCCATATGATGTCATTTCTTTGCAAAATGAAAAGTTGGTAAAAATGATGGTAGATTATTAATTGCAATATTAATTGCTTAAACATGTCAATATAAAGTATAAATAATCCACCTAGAGCACAGATCAGCCATAACATGAAGATGTTGTTTGAAGGTAGGACTACCAGTTTTTACAAGGATTCTTTCCCTAATCGGGAAGACGACAATTTCTTGCAGCTTTGTCCTTACATAACAGTCTGATAAACACACATAAAACAGCCTCGCAGGTTGGGGTCACATGATCACATCGGGTCACGTGATTGGTTGATCTTTGAAGCCACTATTTTTCCATATCCTCCCCTTCCTTCGTCATAATCTGTTCTGTATTCATCTCGGACCTGAAATTTAGAAAAAAAACAAATGGTATAATAAATATAATTAAAAACAATTTACTTTCAAGGAAAATAATAACTTCAGTTAATACCTTTTTGTAACTGGCATAATTTTACTATAAGAATGATTTATTCTTTTATTCAAATTTGATATGAAGACGGACAGGTTCTGTCACTTGACTAAAAACGCTTTAATTCCAGAACAATTCGTCAATTTGAGACAGATTTATCAAAGTTGGTTTTTAATTTGTTGAAATTTTACTACCTCTAACATATTGATACATTAAAACTTAATGGCCTGCAGCTGATAGAAATAGAAATGGCTTTGTTTATGTTGTATATAACAAACCCAATCATGGGTTCTGATACATTTAAAATTTTTACCTGTCCCCCACTTTTGCCCCTCCCGTGCTGCCGTCCTTCCTTAAAGTCGTGGTCCCAGTCCGTACGAATGATCCGGTCATCCAGCCTCGTTCCGTTGATGTACCTCATCGCATTCTCCGCATCCTCTCGTGTGTAGTATCTGGGTAGTTCAGGAAAAACTAATTTCCATAATCAGTCATTAATATACCTGGTAATTACGTGTATTTCAAAAATCAAAAGTATGAATCTTTTTTCAAATTATGATGTTTGATTGGTTGCATCCCTTTAGAATTAAAATTAATAATTGTTTCTACATCCATATTCATTGTACACAATATAAATTAGTGACATGATTTAATTTGTTTTAATTGACTTTCTGATCATTTAGACTTTAAAGAAGAACTTCAATACAGAGATTAGCAAAGTTCTGTTTTGTTTTTCTTTATATCTTTTTTATCACCAAAATTAACAAATATATTAATATTCAATTTTTCTCTGTCCATTTAAAAAACAAGATTTTAAAGTTCTTTAATTATAATAGGTTATGCAATTTTTAAGTTTTGAATTCTTTTTCTCTTTTTGAAAATTCTCAGACATAAAAGTAAATTGTGAATGTCCATCATATCAGCTGAAATATTTAGTTTATTATGGGGTATATCTTTAACAAATCAAAATGACTGTGTAACTACTTTTTTGAGAAAATGAACCCCATCATCACAAATCATGACAAGGAGAGAACCAACTATTATTTGCGACGACTTTATTTCGTGATTTACAAGGGATACATTAGTTTGTGACAATTATTTTTTGGGATCAAGCCTTTTTGAATCTGTTCTTAATAGACAAATACACTTTAAAGGTACTTGGACACAGATTTGAAGTTAATATTTTCTCAGAAAAACTGTATAATATCACGAATTATATATTTCAATAGCATTTCACACAAAAATTAATTAAAAATCTTATTTCATTTAAAGTTATTAAAACCTCAAAATTTTTGGCGGGTTTGATTGACACATCCTTGCACTTTCACAAATTTTAACTTTATTCTTAATCCTTCGGACAAGTGGCAATATTGTTGTGTGAAAGTGAGAAATATTAAAACTGAAACTTAAAAAATAATTTTGTTCAAGTAGAAATGTTAGAAAGCAAAACTCCTTCAAAAGTATCGTCATTCCGAGCTAAGTGTTGTGTGCAAATTGATCACACTTGTGTTATGTACACAGTTTTTGTAAACATGGCAAGAGCTCAGTTATTGTTGGTTGTTTACGGTTCACCGGGTGCGTTCAACTGTCGAAGTCTGCTCACCAAAACTGCACGGACTGAGAATATATTGTGTGTTTGTATTGCTTTCGAACATGTCTACTCTGAATTTTCTGGATTATAGTATTAATATTTTTTTCATTATACACAACGAGATTGCCACTTTTCCTAAGTATTAAGAGTAAAATTAAAATTTGTCAAGTGCAAGAATGTGTCAATCAAACCCGCCAAAAAATTTGAAATTTTGATGACTTTTAAATTTCATAAGATTTTTAATTAATTTTTGTGTGATAAGCTATTAAAATATATGTCTTAATATTATAGAGAAAAAATATACTTCAAATCTGTGTCCAAGTACCTTAAAGGACCTGTTCGCGGCGAGAAATAAGTAACGAGGCTCCTGCGAATTTCGTGAAAATTTCTCGCACGCGAATAAAAAATGGTTTACAGTATATGTGGTCTCTGCACTGCACTGGTTTGAGACAATGACTGAAATATATTGCTTTGATATTTTTTATGATAATTACTTACAAAATGAGTTTACTTGTCATTTATACATAAACATATAAGACATCAATACACAGAAAGATACTCCACAAAACAGAATCCACAAGGGGTTTTCTTAACCTTCGCAGCACAGTTAAGGTTACAAAAAGGAGGCGGAGCCTAATTTGTACGGGAAAAACTTGACTATGACATCATACACAATATACGTCATACAACATTTCTTTAAAATACCACAAAATGAGTTTGTCTGCTAATTTAACCAGTAAGAAATCATCAAACTACATAAAAACTTACTTCAGGGTGTTGTTTTGTGTTTAGTTAAATCCCACATAGCAAGTTTTAAACAAGTCACTGATCGCAATACACTGGTCAATATGACTTCATTTCTTACAACGTGACGTACTGACGTAGTTTGTATGCAGTGAGAGACAGATCAAGTAATATTTTCTCAACAAAATATGTATCCTGTAATTAAATAAAATATTATTTACAGATATTCTATGGGCCAATAACTTGAATTTAATGTCTTCTTCACTATTTTATTAATATATTTTCTGTAAATTACGTATTTAATTGACACTGTCGTATATTTGTATGCAAGTACATCGGAGGGTAATGTGGGGGGTCTTAATAAATCGATCTAGTGCAAGAACATACACTCTATGGATCAAAGTAAGCTTTTACATTTCAACTATAGAACTAAGAAGGTATCTGAAAAGTGCTGCGATCCTGATGAAAGCTTAAAAACTATTTAATTATATCAATATTTCATGCCGCTAACCAGCAAAAAATATAGCATTCGGTCATACAAGTATAATTTTAACAATGAAATTGCAGAATTTAGACAGGATCGCAGAACTTTTTAGAAACTACAATGTGTGTTGAAAATATTTATATACTAAACTTGGCAATTTAACTTGGTTATGCCCTTGCACTAGTGATATTTATACATGTATGTAACATCAATACTTCAAGTCAATGTGCTAAAATCGCGTGACTGCCGCATCACGTGACTTGTCTAAATATAAAATATTATCGTCATCAATATGTAATTATTAATCATAATTACAATTATCCGATATAAATAATGTACTAAAAATTATCGTCATCCCGATTAGAATACATTTTTAAATACAAAATTTAGTCGATATTTCCATTGCGCACCTTAACTGTACTGCGTTATCCAGCTCCATGACGATTCGCTTGATGCCGCCACATTTCCCAAACAACTCGTGGATCTGTTCCTCTGTGGTGTAGTACGAGAGATTCCCTACATATAATGTAGAGGACGTCAACAAAGCCTTCTCCTGGTCTGCCCGGCTCCCCTAAAATGTAAGTAAGTTACATTGTTTCTCTTTATTTCAAAGTAAAGTGTTAGAGATCAGCTGTAACAGGCTAGGGGCTGAGGTTTATGAATAGATTCTCTGGAAGTGGATCTTACAAAAAAAAATATTTCAAAGCGGCATTTTCGTCAATTTTGCCGGTAGCCGATCATTTTGAATTTGTCAATATTCCCGGTAGCCGATTCTTTGGAAAAACACTGAATGTATGTTTATTATTATATACTTATTTTCAGATGTAATAAATGAAATGTATAAATATTAATGAATACGAGGTCTATTAGAAAAGTTCGCAGACAAGTTCTTTTGAAAGCGCGCTATATCCATGCAACCGGTTAAACACTTGACCTTTTTGCAATAAATATACAAAGATTTTGTGTTTTCCAGTGATAACTAAAAATATACAGCTATATTATTTTGAGAAAAACATGCTTCACGGAGCATGCTATTTTTTCACATGTTTATATTATAGTGTTTTCTTTCATGAAAATAAAAATAAAATGCACATTTGTAGAGGAAAAATACGAATGCGTATTAGGGCCGCAGCAGTATTTTTTTTTTAATTTGTTTAAACAAATTAGAAATTTGATATAACAAATAAAGAATTTTATTATAATAGATTAATAATTTGTTATAACAGATTGATTATTTGATATAACAGATAAATAATTTGATATAACAGAGTAATAATTTGATATAACAGATTAATAATTTGATGTAACATATTAATAACCTGATATCAGATAAATAATTTGATATACAGATTAATGATTTGTTATATCAGATTACTAATTTGTTATACCAATTGATAAAACAAATTATTAGTTTGATATAGCAAATTATTAATTTGATAAAACAAATTTGTAATTTAATAAAACATTTGACAAAATTTGAAATATTTACAGATACTGTGGTTTCATCAATTTTCGTTGGCATCAATTTTCGTGGATTTTGTAAAACAGACAGTTTCGAGGATACGTAATTTCGTGGACAAAAGCATTGCCTGTACAAATGAATGTCATATTTCGTAATTCAATGAACATTTGAATTCGTTGATCTACTCAACAACGAAATCCACGAAAATTGGTGCTCAACGAATATTGATGAAACCACAGTATACGAAAGTCAGATCAAATCAATAATCTTAGTAAAGTTGAATTTCTAAAAATATTTTGCACTGTCCAAGTTTTTTAGCCAATAATAAGGCTTTAATGAGACTATTGAGAGCTTTTCCAGCAGGTCTTTTTTATTTTAAAAATTCCATGGATACAAAATAATTGAATGACACTTTAGGTATTTGATATTTAACTTTACCAAGAGATAGCCACTCGGGAATATTGTGGGTGTTTTTTTTTTCTTTCGTTTTCCTGGGAAGGTTGTTACGGAATCCATTTTTTTATTGATAATTTATCTGCAAATTCATTTTGGTCTATGTTGCCTTTGTTGCTCACAACTTTTTTCAACCATGGAGGTTCACCACGTGAACAGATCCAGGATTTTTTTCATATATGGAATTGGGATTAGGGTTTTAAAGATTTTATTCTTTATACATGTATATGAATTGTGTTGAACAGTAGGCATAAATGCCTGTCGAAAAGTAGTATTCAAAGTGGTTAGGTCGCATGTAAAGAAAGAATCCAGAGAGAGAGAGAGAGAGAGAGAAAGAAGGAGACTGAAAAAAGAAACAAAACAAAACACAAATAAAACAATATCATATATATTGTAAAATTAGGTTGCTTGCCTTAAATACGTTAAGGTCAAAATGAACGCTAAGGCTTTATCCAACTTCTTGTCAACTTTTTTCGGCAATAAAAAGACAGATTAACGTTTCGTTTAAAACATACTACGGAAAAATCACTTAATCTGACATAATAAAATGATCTGTTCAGTTCTAGCTAACGTGAATCTGAAAGCATGAAAATGTTCCTCTACTTCCTGTGAAATCTTTCAGATTACAATGTTCAACTCTCATGAGTACTTTCAGTACTTTGCTAAATCTTTGTTGTATCATTGTGGGTAATGATTATACAGTTATTTGTGTTTAAAAATTTCTCGTAAAAAAAGAATACATTTTGATGTAAACGAATTATACAAATTGAAAAACAATACGAGGGGTGATCAAAAAGTTCGCAAACTATCTCTATATCTACAAAACCACAATTCAGATTAGAATGAAATTGGGTACACATATAGCCATACACCAGGTCTATAAATAGCATATGCTGAATAATGTTTCTCTCCTTGTTTGTGACGTCACCATGTGAAAATGACGTCACTATTTAGGTCCCTTGTGACGAAAAATGGTTGTCTCAGTCGAACTCGTTCAACAAATGACTGTACAATTTATTGTAATATCTTAAAAAAATACCCTCTATAATATCATATAATAATTTGTACACAGTTAATTGAGATAAATGAGTTCCTATAAATTCAATTATTGATTGGATTAAACGTTTTAGTGAAGGAAGGCTGATGGTTAAAAATGATACTTGTCATCTTGTTAAGTGAAAGCAAGTTTGAAAAGATATGTCCACCTTGAATAAAGGTCTCTCCTGAGACAGAAGATTTGTGTTTTAATGGTCGCCATACTTATTTTTGGAAAGGATGTGTTGCCGAGTTATGACCATTTCTGACAAATTAACTGTTCTTGTCATAAAGATTAACTCACATGAAAAGAAATATAAAACTCGGAAAAATCTTTTAACTTTTGTGACAGAACGCTACGGAGGGCGTCGTGGTGGTTGAACAGTGGTTGATGTGCATTAAAATCAGGGAGGATTAATTTAAAATATAATCAACATTAAAACCAAATATTGTTTCTTGTATGGAAGTTATTCAATTAGTTTGCGAACTTTTTGATCATGCACCCCTCGTATTATTTACCGTTATTACAAGGTAATATCCGTATCAGCTCTCTTTAACATGTTTCCCTCCAGCAATTCCTTTATATATTGAGAAACAAACTACAAAAAATGTATTGAAGAATTAAAACAATTGAGATATACCTGTACATTTTGTAAAACTTGGATTCTCAATTATTTACACTTCATCGGGGACAGTAGTTTGTATTGCATGGTTTTTTTAATCAGCAAAATTGATTAGTTGGGTGATTCTTTATGCAAACAAAGGGTTTTGGCTTATCCTTTGTTCAGTTCAATCAAGATGGGACTATAAATGACGTTCATAAGGATTAACAAGACAGATATTCTGAAACTCAAAACACATCAAATAAATGTTCTTTGCTGTTTAAGTTTTTTTTATTTTCAATCGTCTTGTTGTATTCATTTAAAACATGCAAATAAATATCCCTTTATTACGCACGTATACTGTACGTATCATTGTGCAAGTAAACAAGAGAAAAACGCTATTTGATATGAAAAGGAAATGTTCAAGCGTATATTCAACATTTAATTAGAGTATTTAATTATACAAATAAATCGTTACATATATTATTATAATAGTTATGATCATAGAAATGAGTAACCGGTCGTGGTCCAATTGGAAATAAATAATCTTCTACGAAAAAGTTGTCCCCATCCCATCAGAATCAAATGATTATCCTTTAATCTTAGACTTTTTTTTTTGAAAACCAAGTTTAAATCCTTAGACGGGCAACTAGAAAAAAGATACTTTTGAAAACTTCATCTAGTAATGATAGCTTCTCAAGGAACACAAGTCATTTAAAGTAAATAGACGGATTTTCCGTGAAAAAAAGTTAAAGGTAAGACTTTATAAATAATTCAAGGTATATATTATATTAATCCTTGAGATTGCTATAGTTACGACATTAATTTTCTATGGTCAATGTAGTTTGACACTAATTTCATTAAAGTGAGGTCAAGGTCAAAGGAAATGCCTAGGTCAAAAACTGTTGATTCAGTTGAAAGGCTCTCATTAGTAAGTATCAGCATATGAAGGTGAAAAAATATAAATGGTTTCTTTATAACTGACTTAAACACAAATGGATAAAAGTGAAGTCAAGGTCAAATGAAAGATCAAGGTAAAAAATGATGATACACTTAAATTGCTTACATCAGTATGTATCAGTTTACAACGTTTGACACTGATTAAGAAAAAGTGAGGTCAAATGTCAAAGCAAAGGTCAAGGTCAAAACTGTTGATGCAGTTGCATATCTCTCAGCAATATGTATCACCATATGATGTTCGATAAAAATAGCTAGAAATGATATTTTTAATTAAAACTGACTTAAACACAATTTGATAAAAGTGAGGTCAAGGTCAAAATTGTTGATGCAGTTGAATTGGTTACATCAGTATATATCAGCATAAGAAGTTTGACACTGATTTAGGAAGAGTGGGGTCAAAGGTCAAAGGAAAGGTCAAGATCAAAAACGTTGATGCAGTTGAATTGCTCTTATCAATGTTTAGCAGCATATGAAGTTTGATAAAAATATCTTGAATGGTATCTTCAAAACTGAACGCAACATTAATTAAAGATAAGTGAGCTCACGGTCAAAGAAAAGGTCAAGGTCAAAAATGTTGATGCAGTTGAAAAGCTCTTATCAGTATGTATCAACAAGCATCTTGAATGGTATTGTATAAAACTAAGCTTAACACTAATTTAAGACAAGAGACCCGTGGGCATTATAGGTCACCTGAGCATTATGCAACAACTTTCCAGTGATTGAATTTGATTCGTGTTTTAAGCCAGATGCTATGGCATTCACAATTTTCAAAAAAGCACCATTGATTATCATAACTATACACTTATCAGTTGCTTAGTTTAGTTACTACACATAAGCAGGGTAGGGGAACAAAAAATGCATTTCAATTAATCAGTAATATTCAGCAATCATCAGTAGTGCCCCTACCACACATGAACTCCTGACCCTTAGGCCTAGATCCAAACATTGCACAATTATTGATAAGGCATACTTGCTAATAAAAAAAATTGATTAGTACCAAGGAGCAGATTTCAAATAATGCATTCATTTTCAGTATATAAGTACAGCCCCCCTCTAAGGTACCCCTGACCCTAGAGGCCTTGAAGTTCACAATTCTGCAAGTTAGGGCTCTTGCTCATCATAAATATAGGTAGTTCATCTGCTTAATACCCAGGAGCAGAGAAGAAAATTTTCAAAGATTTAATGTATTTTCACTATATAATCAATAGAGCCCTGCCCTAACACCAGAACCCCTGACCCTGGGGCCATGAAATTCACAATTTCGGAAGAGGCATTCTTGCTCATCATAACTATGCTATTAGTTAGTTTATTTAATACCTAGAAGCAGAAAAGAAAATTTACAAAGAATCCATGTATTTTCAATTTATAATCAATAGAGCACCACCCTAACACCAGAACCCCTGACCCTGCGGCCATAAAATTCATAATTTTGGAGGAGGCATTCTTGCTCATCATAACTATGCAATAAGTTAGTTTATTTGATACCTAGGAGCAGAGACGAAAATTTTCAAAGAATCCATGTATTTTCACTAGTATATAATCGATAGAGCCCTGTCCTAACACCAGAACCCCTGACCCTGGGGCCAAAAAATTCACAATTGTGGTAGAGGCACTCTTGCTCATCATCACTGTGCACTTAGTTAGTTTATCTAATACTTAGAAGCAGAGAAGAAGATTTTCAAAGAATTCATGTATTTTTACTATATAATCAATAGAGTCCCGCCTTAACACCAGAATCCCTGACCCTGGTGCCATAAAAGTAACAATTTTGGTAGAGGCACTCTTGATCATCATCACTATGTACTTAGTTAGTTTATTTAATACCTAGGAGCAGAGAAGAAGATTTTCAAAGTATTCATGTATTTTCACTGTATAATCAATAGAGCCCCGCCCTAAAACCAGAACCCCTGATCCTGGGGCCATAAATTCACAATTTTGGAAGACGCATTCTTGTTCAACATAACTATACACTTAGTTCATTTAATATCTAAGAGCAGAGAAGAAAATTTTCAAAAATTTAATGCATTTCCACAATTTAATCAATAGAGCCCCGCCCTAACACCAGAACCCCTGACCCTGGGGCCATAAAAATCACAATTTTGGAGGAGGCATTTTTGCTCATCATCACTATGCACTTAGTTTAATTAATACCTAGAAGCAGAGAGGAAAATTTTCAAAGAATGCATGACATGTATTTTCACTAGTTTATAATCATTACAGCCCCGTCCTAACATCAGAACCCCTGACCCTGGGGCCATAAAATTCACCATTTTGGTAGAGGCACTCTTGTTCATTATCACTACGCACTTAGTTAGTTTATCTAATACCTAGAAGCAGAGTAGAAGATTTTCAAAGAATTCATGTATTTTTACCACATAATCAATAGAGCCCCGCCCTAACACCAGAACCCCTGACCCTGGGGTCATAAAATTCTCAATTTTGGTAGAGGCACTCTTGCTCATCATAATTAAGTACTTAGTTGGTTTATTCCATACCCAGGACCAGAGAAGAAGATTTTTCAAAGAAATAATGCATTTTTAATATAAAATTATTTAGCCCCGCTCTAGCACTAGAACCTCTGACCCCAGGGCCATGAATTTCACAATTTTGGTAGAGGATTCAATGCTTATTACAATTTTGCAAACAGTTTGACTGCTTGTTGTTCAGGAGTAAAGAAGAATATTTTTAAAGATAGCATTAATTTTAGAGGTTTTGGTCCCATATCCCTCAAGCCCCAGGCGGGGGCGGGGGGGGGGGGGGAGGGGGGGGAGCAGGGATCATGAAATTCATAATTTTCGTTCCCCATCACCCATACATGTTTTATGCCAAATTTGGTTGAAATTGGTTCAGTGGTTGCAGAGAAGAAGCTGAGAATGTTCAAATATTAACGCACAACGCACAACGCACGACGACGGACGAAAACGGATAGCAATAGGTCACCTGAGTTTACTCAGGTGACCTAAAATGTGAGGTCAAGGTCAAAGGAAATGTCAAGGTATGAGGTTAAAAAATGTTGATGCAGTTGCATAGCTCTCATCAATATCTATCAGCATAATAACATGAATAAGTTTGATGAAAATATCTTGGAGATGTTTCTTTGGAACTTAGCTTTGAACAGAGCTAAACGCGAAAGACAGACGGAAGGAGGGAAGGATAGAAGGAGGGAAGACGGATATATGACAAATACTATATGCCCTGGCCATATTCATGGCGGGGCATAAAAAAACTATTGAAATATAAAAGCCCTAGCACGAAGTATTCAAAAGTAATGACCAAGGATAATGTTTTCCAAGGGTAGGTGAAATTCCAAGAAAAAGATCAAGCTTAAGATATCCAAAGAAAGTTCTTGTCGCAAGGAATACACCTGTGAAATATGAAAGCCCTAGTCTAACTGTTCAAAAGTTATATCCAAGGTTCAATTTTTTTTTTCATAATCTTGTCATTTTCTAAGGTCAAATATATTTATACCCATGCAAAGGTCTCGAACACAGAATGAAATCCCTAGCATCAACTGTTCAAGGTACTTGGACACAGATTTAAAGTCAATATTTCCTCTGTAATATTACGACTTATATATTTTAATAGCAATTCACACAAAAATTAATAAAAAAAATTTTATTTCATTTAATCCTTAGGAAAAGTGGCAATCTTGTTGTGTATTAATTAATGAGAGATATTAAAACTTTTATCCAGAAAAATAATTTTATTCAGAGTAGAGATGTTAGAAAGCAAAACACCTTCACAAGTATCGTCATTCCGAACTAAGAGTTGCGTACAGGATTTAGCAAACGAGCACACTCGTGTTATGTACACAGTTTTTGTAAACAGGACACGAGTTATGTTTTTGTTTATGTGTACAATTCACCGGGTGCGTTCTTAATCGTACATCGTAAATCCCCGGTCGACAGTATATCCATGTATGGTATGTAGAAATAATTAGCCCCGTAACAATACTTCAATATACAATGATGTATGAATATGTTGATATTGTACGTACTACTTTATCCTTATATTGGAGTTGCAACTCCAATATAAGGATAAAGTAGTACGTACAATATCAACATATTCATACATCATTGTATATTGAAGTATTGTTACGGGGCTAATTATTTCTACATACCATACATGGATATACTGTCGACCAGGGACAGGTCGACATTTGACAGTTGACACTTCCCTTGTGTTCTAGTGTCGACCGGGGACAGGTCGACGGTTGACAGTTGACACTTCCCTTGTGTTCTAGAGTCAACTGGGGACACTAACCCTAATCATGGCTATAAATTTTAGACTAACCCTAATCACAGCTATTAATGCGAAACTAACCCTAATTACAGCTATTAGAGTCAACTTGGGACACTAACCCTAATCATGGCTATAAATTTTAGACTAACCCTAATCACAGCTATTAATGCGAAACTAACCCTAATTACAGCTATTAATGCGAAACTTACCCTAATCACAGCTATTAATGCGAAACTTACCCTAATCACAGCTATTAATGCGAAGCTAACCCTAATTACAGCTATTAATGCGAGACTAAACCTAATTACAGCTATTATTGTGACATTAACCCTAATCACACTTATTAATGCGAGACTAACCCTAATTACAGCTATTAATGCGAGACTAACCCCAATTACAGCTATTAATGCGAGACTAACCCTAATCACAGCTTTTTTTTGCAAAAATAACCTTAATCACAGCTATGTATACGAAACTAACCCTATTCACAGTTATGTATGTGTGACTAACCAACTGTCAACTGTCCCCGGTCGACAGTAGAAATGTTTAAGTGTCAACTGTCCCCGGTCGACAGTAGAAATGGTTGTGTCAACTGTCAACTGTCCCCGGTCGACAGTAGAACCGAATCACTACTTCTATATATACAAGCTTCCGCATAGGGACTACATACCCTTATATTGGAGTTACCAAAACTGCACGGACTGACAGTATATTGTGTGTTTTGCTTTCGAACATGTCTACTCTGAATTTTCTGGATTACAGTATTAATATTTATACACAACGAGATTGCAACTTTTCCTAAGGATTAAGAATAAAATTAATTTGTAAAATTGCAAGGATGTGTCAATCAAACCCGCCAAAAAATTTGAAATTTTAATATCTTTTAAATGAAATAAGATTTTTCATAAATTTTTGTGTGAAATGGTATTAAAATATATAAGTCGTAATATTATAGAGAAAATAATAATTTCAAATCTGTGTCCAAGTACCTTTCAAAAGCTATGACTAAGGATAAAATTCGATAAATTTTTTTGGCAAAAATTGGTAAAACTCCAAGGTCCAGAGGTAAAATTTAATTGGTATCCAGAATTTAAGGTTTGTTACAAGGAATATAATAAATGTTAAAAATGAAAGCCATGGCCCCACCAACTCAAAAATTATGGACAAGGTTAAAGTTTTTGCAGACACAGACTGATGGATAAGGCAAAAACTATACAAAAAAACTTGTTTAGTATGAACACATAAATTGCGAATTACAGATATAGCAAAGTTATCTTGGATCCCCAGCTGTATAGATTTAACAAATATCTTATACAGATATTATATCGAATTACTTATATAGGGAATCAATTAATTTCTTAGTTTTAAGTCCCTGTGACTTTGTTACAACTGAGTTTTACTGTATATCCCCGAATCTTTGATTACGGGGGCATAAAAAGTCAATATTAGCAAATTGCTATGTAAAAGATAATAGAACATGTGTTTAGTCTTTTCTCTTTTATACGTCAACTCATTCTGTTACGCAGGTAAAAACAGAGAACCATTTTCCCCACCTAAAGCTGAACACAATTCGTAAAAAGAATTTGTCCGTCATATTTGTCCAAGCTCTCGCTTTATCCGCAGATCCCTGTAAATACAGCGAATCACTTAGTCACTCAGTGTAAAGAATTGTAACCGGTGTATATGGACATATCCTGCAGGAAATTAAGATACCAGGGACACCTACAACAGTTGCACAGGCCAGTGCAGTATACCTTCGAACATAAATACCGGGATATATGCATAAGTGTAATAAAATGTTAACAAAGGTAATGCAAGAATAAAGTAAACTATGGCTACAGAAAAACACATCTGCAAATCAAATTGATATTTATACTCTTTAATTTCAAAATAAAGAAGAGGCCCATGTGCTACATAGCTCACCTGAGCACTGTGGCTAGAGTGGTTAGAAATTGGTTTATTATTGAAAAGTTTAAATCCAAAAGTAGTCCCATGACTGATCATAATTGAACAAACTTGAATCTACACTACCTAAGGATGCTTCAATATAAATATGATCAATTATGGCTAAGCTATTCTTGAGAAGAAGATTTTCAAAGTATTTTCCTATATATTTCTATGTAAAACTTTGATCGGCCATTGTGGCCCCGCCCTACCCCCAGGGGGCATGATTTGAACAAATTTGAATCTGCACTACCTAAGGATGCTTCCATATAAATATGATCAATTATGGCTAAGCTATTCTTGAGAAGAAGATTTTTAAAGAATTTTCCTATATATTTCTATGTAAAACTTTGATCGGCCATTGTGGCCCCGCCCTACCCCCAGGGGGCATGATTTGAACAAATTTGAATCTGCACTAACTAAGAATGCTTCCATATAAATATGATCAATTATGGCTAAGCTATTCTTGAGAAGAAGATTTTTAAAGCATTTTCCTATATATTTCTATGTAAAACTTTGGTCGGCCATTGAGGCCCCACTCTACCCCCCGGGGTCATAATTTGAACAAACTTGAGCCTACACTACCTGAGGATGCTTCCATATAAATATGATCAATTAGGGATTGGCTATTTTTGAGAAGAAGATTTTAAAAGAATTTTCTATATATTTCTATGTAAAAGATTGGTCTGCCATTGTGGCCCCGCCCTACCCCCGGGGTACATGTTTTGAACAAACTTGAATCTACACTACCTGAAGATTTTACCCCATAAGTTTCATCTTTCCTGGCACAATGGTTCTTGAGAAGAAGATTTTTAAAACATACCACCAAATTTTCATTAATTCCCAATTATCTCCCCTTGAATGAGGGCATGGCCCTTCATTCCTTTGGTTGAAATTGGCCAAGCGGTTCTTGAGAAGAAGTCGAAAATGTGAAAAGTTTACAGACAGACAGAGGGACAGACGGACAGCTAGACAGACAGACGCCGGACAAAAAGTGATCAGAAAAGCTCACTTGAGCCTTCGGCTCAGGTGAGCTAAACAGATACAGAATTTTACAGATTTAAGGAGTTTAAGACAAAATTCCCTAGCAATTTATACATTAAGCATGTTTAACTGTAATTTATAAAATATTATCAATTATTTTCTTAATGCACATAAAATAATGCAGCAGGGAATTTGTATTTAAATAAAAACAAAACCCTGACTCTGAAAGTAGTATTACTTGATACAAAAATAACAATCGAAAAAAAGCAACAAATCATGATCATGACTTAGAACAGATGTGTACATCATGCCATATGAAGTCATTTCTTTGCAAAATGAAAAGTTGGTAAAAATGATGGTGGATTATTAACTGCAATATTAATTGCTTAAAAATATCAATACAAAGTATAAATAATCCATCTAGAGCACAGATCATCCATAACATGAAGTTGTTGTTTGAAGGTAGGACTAGCAGTTTTTACGAGGATTCTTTCCCTAATCGGGAAAGGGACTGTTTCTTGCAGCCTTGTCCTTAATTAACACTCTGATAAACACACATAAAAACAGCCTCACAGGTTGGGATCACATGATCACATGGGGTCACGTGATTGGTTGATCTTTGAAGCCACTATTTTTCCATATCCTCCCCTTCCTTCGTCATAATCTGTTCTGTATTCATCTCGGACCTGAAATTTAGAAAAAAAACATAAGGTATAATCAGATAATAAATATAAAAACAATTTACTTTCAAGGAAAATAATAACTTCACTTACTAGCCTTTTTGAAACTGGCATAACTTTACTATAAGAATGATTTATTTTTTAATTCAAATTTGATGGACAAGTTCTGTCACTTGACTTATAACGCTTTAATATCAGAACAATTTGTCCATTTGAGACAGATTTATCAAAGTTGTTTTTAAATTTGTGGAAATTTTCACACCTCCAACATATCAATACACTTAATGGCCTGCAGCTGATAGAAATGGAAATGGCTTTGTTTATTTTGTACGTAACAAACCTTTTTCTTCTTTCTTGGGTTCTGGGTTCTGATACATTTAAAATTTTTACCTGTCCCCCACTTTTGCCCCTCCCGCACTGCCGTCCCTCCTTAAAGCCGTGGTCCCAGTCTGTACGAATGATCCGGTCGTCCAGCCTCGTTCCGTTGATGTACCTCATGGCATTCTCCGCATCCTCTCGTGTGTAGTATCTGGGTAGTTCAGGAAAAACTAATTTCTATAATCAGTCATTAATATACCTGGTAATTATTTCAAAATTAAAAGTATGAATCTTTTTTAAATTATGATGTTTGATTGGTTGTATCCCTTTAGAATTAAAATCAATAATTGTTTCTACATCCATATTCATTGTACACAATATAAATTAGTGACATGATTTAATTTGTTTTAATTGACTTTCTGATCATTTAGATTTTAAAGAAGAACTTCAATACAGAGATAAGCAGAGTTCTGTTTTGTTTTTCTTTATATCTTTTTTATCACCAAAATTAACAAATATATTAATATTCAATTTTTCTCTGTCCATTTTTAAAAAAAAAAAAGAATTTAAAGTTCTTTTAGTTATAATATGTTATGCAATTTTTTAAGTTTTGAATTTTTTTTTTCTTTTTGAAAATTCTCATAAAAGTAAAATGTGAATGTCAATCATATCAGCTGAAATATTCAGTCTATTGTGGGGTATATCTTTAACAAATGTTGAACAAATCAAAATGACTGTGTAATTACTCTTTTGAGAAAATGAACCCAATCACCACAAACCATGACAAGGAGAGAACCTACTATTATTTGCGACAAATTTATTTCGTGATTTACCAGGAAAAATTAGTTTGTGACAATTATTTTTTGCGATCAAACCTTTTTGGGTCTGTTCTTAATAGACACATACACTTTAAGGACCGGTTTACGGCGAGAAATAAGTGACGAGGTTCTTGCGAACTTCGTGAAAATTTCTCGCACGCGAATAAAAGTTGGTTTACATGTGGTCTCTGCACTGCACTGGTTAGAGAAGATGACTGAAATATAATAGCTTTGATTTTTTTTTTTATGATAATCACTTACAAAATGAGTTTACTTGTCATTTATACATAAACATATAAGACATCAAAACACAGAAGGATACTCCACAAAGCAGAATCCACAGGGAGTTTTCTTGACCTTATCCAGCCCCATGACGATTCGCTTGATGTCGCCACATTTCCCAAACAACTCATGGATCTGTTCCTCTGTCGTGTAGTACGAGAGATTCCCTACATATAACGTGGAGGACGTCAACAAAGCTTTCTCCTGGTCCGCTCGGCTCCCCTAAAATTAAATATAATAAACGTATATACTAGTATAAGATCAAATGAGAGGTTTTCTAGAAAGTCATTCATATAAAGAGGAGGATCAGGGCTTACTCCTGCTCAGCAAAGCTGTCTTGAAAATATTGAGCATTTATAATATTTGAATATATACATGATAGTTTTGCAACATATGACTTTAGGAGTAGAGTAGTATTGAGGAATTGTGATCAATATTAAATATTTACATCCACTGAATATTTTCTCCTTTATTTCTTAAGAAAACCCATTGCCATTTATCAGTGCATGAACATCACTTTGCCCATAACTTAATAGACGTTACATGGTAACTGCAGAACTACTTCCTTGCAGGGCAAAATGGTATATTTTGGTGATGTGACATAAAAGTAATTGTTAAATCATCTCTCAATAAAAACTTCGCTAAACGTTATTATTTTGCCCTGCAAAAGAGTAGTACCATAGTTACCATGAAGGGGCTAATAGACAAACTATGTATTTGTTACATGTAATATCCATTATCCAGGTCCAAGACAATACCCTGATAAAGCCTATATATAAAGATATTAAAAATACCTTGGTCAAGGTATTTCATGTAATGAAAATTCAAAAAATTCTTAAAATATTAAATACTGAAAGTTGAGTTCTGAGTTTTTGTCAGTAAATTCACCCATGCATGTAAAGTACTCAAACACAAAGAAATCAGTATAAAACCATGTCATGTGAGGAGACATTCTTTTATGCAGCTGTCTTTTTGATACCAGAGTGTTTTTCATATACGAGTAGACACACTGACAAAAACTCAGAACTCGACTTTCAATATTTAATTTTTAAAGAATTTTTTGAATTTTTATTACATAAATACCTTGATTAGGGTATTTTTATACCTTTATCAGGGTATTGTGCTGGACCTGATATATTTGCTCCCAGCCTTTCCTGTTTTTGTGATTTTTAAGCGCTAGGCGCAGCGCAAAGCGTTTTCTGTCGCCGTAAATCTACTTCCGTTCGCAATCCAGCGCCATTAAGCAAGTTAGATAACTCCACTGTTTTTTTCTAAAAATGTGCAACTTGAAATCCCTGACTCTCTTTCGGCTATTTTGGTGTGATACTGAGTTACGTGCAGTTCTAACAATAGGAGTCAATTAGTAGGTAAAGATAATTATGCATGCACTGTGTACGAAAATCCACATGCACTGTTAGTAGACAAGAGCGGTTCTTGTCAGGCTTATCTCTATACATTGTAGTTTATTTTAAATCGTATCGGCACTCATCACATGTCCAATGTAGTTAACAGTTGCTGCATTTATGCGCATTCAATGTAGTGATCAAATAAGTACACATTTTTAAAACTAAGATGAGATTTTGACAAGTATTTAAATCTTCGAATTGGAATTGAATTATTTAGTAGCAATTATGAACTTGATTTACATGGTGCATATGTATGTTCTACGAACGTATATCTATATAAAATATTGTTTGTTCTTCTACGCGTAGACCCTAATTTAAGGCAATGCAACTAAAAAGAAGTCTTCAAAAATGTTATATTACGTTATACAACATTTTTGAATAAGTTTTCTTATTATATCACAAATGTAATAAGTTCTCTATAAACCCTGAAAAATGCTGAGTCACACCGGAAACAGTTATGTCACGCACAAGACGAAAGACCACCTTTAAGCAATCGCTTATTGGTAGCTTAATGGTGACTTAATGGTGGCTTAAAGAAGTTAATTCCTTTAAGCCACCATTAAGCTGCAACTTACAGGTGCTCAATGTCCAAACTTCATTAAGCTACCATTAAGCTACCATTAAGCCACCATTAAGCTGAGCTTAATGGTGACTTAATGGTCAAACCTTATTAAACTCCACGCATTTACGCATCTTATATAGAATCTTTAAACTAACTGTTATTTATATTTTTATCAATTACGCAAAATCTATTCCAACTCATAATTTTGTCTCAATCATAATTTCTACGATTTTTTTTGTCAACATGCATAAACTTGATCACTTAGAACAAAGTTAGCTAATAGCCACAGGGGCTTGCTCGAGGTGTCTATTTTTTTTTTTAAATCATTTACAGTGATAATAAAACAAGACATGCTTTATCAGAACCGTAAATTATTTTTAAAAAAAAATTATTATGCGTTGTTTTTATTTTTAGTGTATATGATTTAAAAAAAAATAAATATTTATTACACACCGGGAGCAAGTCCTTGTGAAATATCTTAAATTTTCAATACCAAAAATCAATTTGTTCTTAAAATTATCTTTATCCATGAACACAGACTATATATTACTTTTTAAAACCAAAATGGTATAATTTTTATTTCATGTGTTAAAAGAAACATTCCGCTACAGAATTCACAGGAATATAACTTTAAGTCTAATCATTTCATGAAAAAAATCTCTGTCTTATTTTTTTTTCTTGGGGGGGGGGGGGGCTACTGGTATACAAATGTTTAGTTTTCAAAGATTGATTTTTACCATAAAAACTTTTAAATGGCTTTTACATCATGAATAATTTTAATTAATTCGTTATCTTTTTTTAAAAAATACAGCGGTAAGTATCTGTCAAAATCCTCTAGTCGGTCTGCAATAATTGTTATTTCAAAATCGATTTTCAGAAGAACAGCCGATCAGACTAAACATAACATCTGACCAGATGTATACACATTGAGAAACGGGGTAACATTAACAGATGATCAGTGTACAGTAAACCGACTGGTCAGACAATAGACCTTAATTAGGTGTCCCCCCGTCCCCGGTTAACTAACAGGAAACTATACACACAACGTACACTGACAGATTTTGATGATCAATTATTTTTTTAAAAAAATTAAATTTAACGCAAGCAAATAACAAATTAAAAATTATGATTCATCGTAAAAAGTCAATTATTTTGATACCCATTATGATACAAAAAGAATTGAAACTGAATATGATATTCTAAAAAAAGTTTTTGTAAAGTTAACGTAATAAACCAGGTAAATCTTACGCGAGGATTTTCACTAAATTCTTGACACAGAAACCGTTAATATTCGCAGTATATTAAAAAAATATAGTAGAATCTGTTTTTTCGTCTTTCTTTTTTGTGTTTTATCTAAAATTAATTTATTTTCAATCATGATTTAATGCTTACATGTATAAATTTTCGAATAACAGAGCGACGAACTCAATCACATTACATCAATCTAAAAGCCGAAATCAATGGTTTAGAAATATTAATGTGATATAAGCCTTTCAAAAAGATCCACAAATAAAATTGTTTATATTTTGATTAATAAATCAATTCAAGATTTTTGGAAACGTTCAACAAAATTCTAATAAATACTTTCACAAGTCCAAACAATTTTTGTAAAAAACAGAGTTTAAATATTTAATATTTTCACTTCTAATCAAGAGCGGCGATGGCCTAATGGATAAGGCGTCTCGTCAGTGGTTTTTTTTTTTTTTTTTTTTTTTTTTTTGAATTTTGAATTTCGTTCTTTTTCATTATTTTTAACAAATCAAGGTATGTGCGAACCCTATATTTATAATATTGATAACAAATCACTATAAAAATAATTTTTCAACCATATAAACAATATTATCGACTGCTTAATGTAGCTTAATGGTGGCTTAATGGTAGCTTAATGGTAGCTTAATGGAGTTTGGACATTAAGCACCTGTAAGTCCTCCTTAATGGTAGCTTAATGGTGACTTAATGGTGGTCTAAAAGCTACCATTAAGGACCTGTAAGCCACCATTAAGCTACATTTAAGCACCCATTAAGGACTTTGAGATGGCTTAATGGTAACTTAATGGTGGTGTAAATGTTACTTAAAGGTGCTTAATGGTGACTTAAAGACAACCATTAATCCACCATTAAGGACCTATAAGCCACCATTAAACCGGACTTAAAGGGTGTGTTTCATCTTGTGACGTCAGAAACAGTTATGTCATCCCGGACGGAAACAGTTATGTCATCCTTTCGATCACCTTCACGTGTTTTTACGTTGCGCATTTAAGTTCGGGTTCGAGATTTTATGACGCCGGTTGCAATTAAAAGCAAAAAAAAAAAAAACAAAAAACAAAAGCAAAAAAAAAAACAACAACAACAACAACACAGCATATTTCTTAACGTCAAGAAGGCATTTTCGGATTATTTGTGTAAATTTCAACGATTTTGAATGATTTTGAATTCTTTTAATTTTAAAAATGTCATATAACATATTCCACATGGCTTCTCGGGCGACTATACCAGCATATTTGCCCCTCGGTGACAGGAAAGCCCTGGAGTGTTATGTCACCCTCTGCCCTCAGTTATATGACATTTTTTTAAATTAAAAGAAGATTTAAAATCAACTAAATCAATTAAAACGTAAAAAAAACGCGAACGTGATCGAAAGGATGACATAACTGTTTCCATTGGGGGTGACATAACTGTTTCCGGTGTGACTCAGCATTTTTCAGGGTTTATAGCGAAACATATTACATTTATGATATAATAAGAAAACTTATTCAAAAATGTTATATTCTGGTATGTCACCCTGGAAGCCATGTGATATATGTATAATGTCATTGTGTCTTTATATTGTGTCAAAAATGCTAAGCCTCTTGTCAGCATACATGTATATTAGGCTATTTAATATTAGATGTGAAAAGCTCATGTCTTACTGTGCGCACTCTTCTACATTATGTCGATGCACTATTACGTGATGCGAACACAGGTATCCTCGGCCTTTATATAGGCATAACGTATTTTCGGCGTTCCGCATGCACTAAAATTGGCGGGAGAGAAAACTGTCATAGAATAAATTCTCAGCGATTTGGGAATGGCATCTTTAAATGAAAACAATTTATTTGATGTACAATTTTGAAACGTGCAAAGCCTTAACACTGCGCCTGTTTAATTCAATGGTGTTTACTTTTAATCTGATAATTAAATAAATAAAATATTATGAGTCGTGCAGCTTTTTTTTTTCTTTTTCTTTTGAATTGATTTTGTTTTGTTTTTTTTATTAAGACTTAAACTTCTGATCTTACTAAGAACATTGTCATAACTGGTAGTTTTTTGTATTGGAATTCTGGTCCAGGAATGGTTGAAATAATTACTAATTCAGTTACGTAGCATCTTTTTTTAAGACAAAGGGATATCAGCCAGAAAAAAAAATAAATATATCTTAAAAATTATTACATGTATAAAATATAATTATAAAAATAATAAAAAAGTATTTACCCGAAAAAACTTGACAAGCCAAAAAAAATTGTCCAAGCCCGAAAATCCTATTTCGGGGAGGCGGGTCCGACTTCGATCAGTCCTATTTTTTTCAGTTATACTACATTACCCTTAGTGGACTATACTTCAACAAAAATAGGGGTTGGGCGTTACTTTCAATGAACATTACATTTCATTTTGTATAGTAAAGTTATGCCTGGGAAAAGAGGGGGCTGATATTATGTGCCTATAATTAGTCCCACTCAATCAGGACCACCCCCACCCCCTTACCAGTCATTAAAACAATTAAAAATTTATTTTTATTTGTTATCTTATAAAAATGACTATTTTCCAGTTTTAAATCTTTATCCCCCACCCCCACCCCATGAGACAACAAAAGGTTTGGAAAGGATACAATCTGAAAAAAGGATTTGTTGTTGGTTCACAGGGGAGATATTTTGAAAATGATTTTCAATTTTCCGTTAATTTCTCTAGTGAACATTTCTCTTAAAGATTTATATCTCTTTGTTTTTACAAAAAAAGATATGTTTTATATGCACAGATCTATCGATTGATCGAGAGAGAGAGAGAGAGACAGAGAGAGAAGGGGGGGTCCGGACTATCCCATTGAAATTTGTAACGGTACACGTATTTAATGTACAAACTAAACCAACTGAAAATTATATAATGTATAAAATGAACCAACTACACTGTAAAAGGGACCTTGGAAACCCCCCCCCCCCCCTCGCGGATCCTTGTTTAGTTGGTATGGTCTCTTAGACATAAAGCATAAGAAACCCCCAACCCTCGCCAAAATAATTCTTCACGTTAAGGAAAAAAGTTTACTTCTTATGCAGATGGATCGGTAGATCTTAGGCGTATTTTTGTTTTTGCCCCGTCTGTCTGTTTATCTGTTTGTTTGTCTGCAAACTTTAACCTTCTCCATTACTTTTGAACCATGAGAGGTAGAGACTTCATATTTGGTATGCAAACTCAATTATTAAGCTATTTCAAATGACATCAAAGTGGTTGACCTAGTTACCTTGACTATGACCTAAAAGCTTAAAATAGCTTTTTGTCTGCAAATTTTAACCTTCGCAATAACTTTTGATCGAAGAAAGATAGAGACTAAATATTTGGCAAGTATACTCCACTAGCCAAGCACTTTCACATGACACCAAGGCCAATGACCTCAACTGAGTCCTATATGCTAAAAATATATAGATTTTTTTCAACCTTCAGCCATAACTTTTGAACAATGAGAGATTGTGACTTCGTATTTAGTATGCATACATCAGTAATCAAGTCCTTTCAAATGACACTAGATCAATAACTTTGTGACCTAAACTGTGACCTATATGCTTAAAATTTGTTTTTTCAACTTAATTACCGCCGGGCGCAGAGTGTTTCACAAACACATCTTGTTTTAACTGGGTGATCCTCTTTGGAAAAAATCCTGGGTCCGCGCCTGTTTTTTGACAATTCAGATGGATATCAAAATGAATATGAAAATTCATTCAAATATGCGTGGCAGTTGGCTGTAAGCAGTAAGCAGTTGGCAGTAAGAAGTTAGCAGAAGGTAGTAAGCAGTTGTCTGTCGTATATGAAATTCCATAGTTTACCAGGCTGATTTTTTCCAGTTGTTTTTTTTTCTTTATAAAAATCACCTGTCTTAATATACATGTATTTTTCAAAGGATAGCAATTTAAGGTGACATATTCTGAAAACCTTTAGTAAGTGTGATTTGTCTATCTTTGTAATTTTATTAATTAGTTGAAGTATTAAGTAATATTTTCCAAGACTATTTCTTTTCAAAGTCTAAGGAGGAAAAACATCAAAGAATTTACCTATTTTCTATGCCTGCTACATGATATTAAGTCTCGTAGGATTTATTCCAAATAGGCAAAAGGACTGAAGCCTTTACACGTAATTTTTTTATATAGAAAAAAAATCGATTGAATAAAGGGGTTGGGAGTTGATCAGTTGATAATAACTCGTACCTATTAATTTATTGTGTTCTAAGTGCCAAAAAAGCCATTCTTAGCAATCTGTACTTTTATAACAGATTTATATTTACTGTTTTGCTTCATATTTAAGAAGAAAACTAAAGCCGGAAAATAAAGCCGAAGTTCAAGTGTTATATCAATATTAATTCTGTATCAGAAAATTTCATCTAAAGTAACAGAAGTCCATAATAAGTGCAGGAAACGAAGTTGATAACTGGAGTTATATTTGGTTAGTAGGAAGAACAACATATTGATCGAATTTTGATTATTCAGTAAGGAATTTAATTTCCATATTTTCTAAGAAGAGTTAAAATATAGGTTAAGAGTTTGCAGTTTTGTTAATATATGGAAAGTCGTATCGTAATTTCCTTATGTGGAGAACTTTCATAAAATGCTGGTACTTTGTCATAACATGCTGGTACTTTGTCATTAAATGCTGGTACCCTGTCGTTATATGCTACTACTTCTCATTATATGTTACTAAGTTGTCATTATCTGCTACTACTTGGTCACTTTATGCTGGTACTTTGTCATTATATGCTTAGTACTTTGTCATTATATGCTTAGTACTTTGTCATTATATGCTACTACTTTGTCATTATATGCTGTATAAGGTGACCTGTTGCCCCCCTAATGATGTACAAAATAAGGTGATCTCTGGTCATGCACCCTATTGATGCAAGGGATAAGGTTACCTCTGGTCCCCCTACTTTTGTAAGCTTAAGGCTACCTCTGTTTCCCCTTATTATATACAATATAAGATGACCTTTGTTCTTCGTTATCCATACAATATAAGGAAACCTCTGGTCCCCCTATTAATGTATAATAAGTAATAAAGATTCTGTGAAAGTTTCATCAAATTTCATACAGTGTTATGAGAGGGGTTGCGGATAAGAGATGGGTACCCCAAAGCGTAACAGACGGACGGAAGGACAGACGGACGGACAGCTAGACGGACGGAATGAATTAACAATTACTATATACCCTCCAGTTTTTCAAGCGGTGGTATAAATATAGAAATTTTATTAGTGTGACATTTTTTTTTCACATGAAGAAATGATAAGAAGAAAGATAAATCCTCCTCACAGATGTATTCACATAAACATTGTGGTTTTCTGACTTCGGACAAATCGCTTGGACTGCTAGAACACATCATGAAGCCTTCATAATGTGTTCTAACATGATTTTAAAGTTCATGATGATACTAAGTATTAATTTCATAAACACCTCATACTTTAAATTTAATGTTATAAGAATAAATTGTTACTCTTTCTGTTCTCTATGTTGAAATTTCTTCATATCATGATCTGACATGAAAATCATTTTAATCTGAAAAAATAAGCTGCACTTCATACTTCAAACTACATATAGCTCTAATGTTCTTGTTGTACATGAAAATCAATATTAGAAATTTTAAATTTTCCTAGTGAAATTTATAGCAGAGGGTCGGGACCCCTTCAATATTTGTTAACTTAAAAAACGAAAAAATAATTGATTTTTTTTATGCTGAAACTAAGTCTGCGTCCTTTTAAGTACACATAAGGAGCATATACCTAGGACTTTCATGATTGAATATGGGGTTGGGGTCTTGACCTCAGTGGATCATGATTTTTAAATACCCCTTCGACATACAGGCATAATTTAATATGCCAGCCAAACCTATATACATTAACATGGTAAAATTAATAACATACCTTATCATGCTAATTTGTCAACCAGAAGTCTCTGTCGAGACTGTAGCTCTACTGGTTTGTACTTTAAGCAAAGGAAGAGAAAAGTGGCAGTTGGGACTTAAAGGTACTTGGACACAGATTTGAAGTTAATGTTTTCTCATTTTTTCTGTATAATATCACGAATCATATATTTTAATAGCATTTCACACAAAAATTAATTAAAAATCTTATTTCATTCAAAAGTTTTTAAAACTTTAAATTTTTTGGCGGGTTTGATTGACACATCCTTGCACTTTCACAAATTTTAACCTTATTCTTAATCCTAAGGAAAAGTGGCAATTTTGATGTGTATTTATGAGAAATATTAAAACTTTTATCAAGAAAAATAATTTTATTCAGAGTAGAAATGTTAGAAAGCAAAACACCTTCACAAGTATCGTCATTCCAAACCAAGAGATGCGTACAGAGTTTAGCAAATCGAGCACACTCGTGTTATGTACTCAGTTTTTGTAAACAGGGCTCGAGTTCTGTTATTGTTTATATTTAGAATTCACCGGGTGCGTTCAATTGTCACAGTCTGCTTACCACAACTGCACGGACTGACAATATATTGTGTGTTTGTTTTGCTTTCGAACATGTCTACTCTGAATTTTCTGGATTATAGTATTAATATTTTTCATTTATACAAAACGAGATTGTCAATTTTCCTAAGGATTAAGAACAAAATTAAATTTGTGAGAGTGCAAGGATATGTCAATCAAACCCGCCGAAAAATTTGAAACTTCAATATATTTTAAATGAAATAAGATTTTTAATTAATTTTTGTGTGTAATGCTATTAAAATATATAAGTCGTAATATTATAGAGAAAATAATAAGTTCAAATCTGTGTCCAAGTACCTTTAAAACTTCACAACAGTAATAATTAATAATTAGAATACTGATCATGTATCTCAGTGTACACTATTTGCATGCCACATTATACTTTAATCAGACTAAAACTGTATTTGGAATTGCATTTTTTAAGTATTTCACAGGAATTTCTATTTTTAGTAACCAAGGCAACATAGTTCATCGAAATCAAAAACCGATATACAAAATTATGTATCTTAGTGTAATCTACTTGTGTGCCAATTTATATTGAAATCAGACCAAAACTGTAGGAGGAGTAGCAATTTAAAAGTATTTCACAGAAATTTCTAGCATTTCAGCTCTGAGCTAAATCACTGATTTACTTAATGTACCAAACAAGTCCGTTTTGATAAGTATTTTTATACATGTCTGAGAACTATTTTTTAAAACTGATTTACTAGAATATGAGTAAGAAAAATAATGAAGCGTTTGTAATGAACATCTCTTATAAAAAGGGGTGTGAAGAAATTATATTTTATTCTGATTTTCCAGGAATTAATGAATCAAAATTCCATGTTTCACAGACTGCACTACATTTAATAACAAGGAAACATGTACTTTTGATTGATAAGCGACTGCTAATTTATCATTTTGAAAGTTTGAAAATCATGTGACAAAGGTTTCTCCGACACAGGTTCTATCTTCACAACGCTGCGTAAAATAAGACTACTGTAGAACGTGTGAAGTCCCAATGACATGTCTTACCAACCTACGGATTTACGCTAACTTGAAATGTTCAGTGGTTCAGATTCTTGCTTTCAAAACTGATCATGTGTGGATCGCAACTATTAAAAATGCAAATGCAGACCTTCGAAACATAAAGCCGAGTGTTGTTCAGCATGCCTGAGAGCCACACGACACTATTCCAGGCATTATCCTGTTATTCGCTCCGCGGAGCGAATAATATTTGACGTTGTTGACGTTACGTCAAAGCAGTCTTTGGATGAAGAAATAGCAAATAAAACCAAAACAAACCATAGTACTATCCATTTATTATAGTTGAAGGTCGAAACTTAAAATAAGTTAGGTGAAACTAATAACAGCAATGTGAAATGCATTCCTTACTAAAACCAATATAAATAATAAAAATGCAAATATCAAGTGTTATGTATTCTAAAAATTTAAAGAATATAAATATTTCAAAATGTATTTTCGGGGGAGACACTCTAAAATATTTCTAATGAATGAATATAGTGTCATACTTATTCGCACCGGTGCGAATAACAGAAGTATATATATATATATATATATATATATATACAGACGATGTTTCGGATTTCAAGCTAAAATGCCCTGGAAAGGGAAGACTTCCCGGGGGAGAGTATATATAAAAAATGGGGCTTGGAGTTGTTCTATTCCGCCATCACCGTACTTAGATATATAAAGTAGATACATGTAATATAGAGAAACGCTATATACAGACGATCTTTCCATTTTCAAGCTAAAATGCTCTGGAAAGGGAAGACTTCCCGGGAAAAGGGTTTCTTTGGGGGAGGGTATATAAAAAATGGGGCTTGGAGTTATTTTTTTTGGGGGGGGGGATTGGCATTTTATGAAGGGATATGTAGTCATACTTATTCGCACTGGTGCGAATAACAGGAGTATATATATAAAGACGATGTTTCGGATTTCAAGCTAAAACGCCCTGCAAAGGGAAGACTTCCCGGGAAAAGGGTTTCTTTGGGGGAGAGTATATAAATATGGGGCTTGGAGTCTTTTTTTTTGGGGGGGGGGGGGGGGTTATTCATTAAAAATATTGCATTTTATACAGGGATATATAGTCATACTTATTCGCACCGGTGCGATTAACAGAAGTATGATATATACAGACGATCTTTCCATTTTCAATTTAAAATGCTCTGGAAGGGGAAGACTTTCCAGGAAAGGGGTTTCTTTGGGGGAGAGTATATAAAAAATGGGGCTTGGAGTTTTTGGGGGGTATTCATTCTAAAATTGGCATTTTCTGAAGGGATATGTAGTCATACTTATTCGCACCGGTGCGAATAAATGAAGTATATATATATATAGACGATCTTTTAATTTTCAAGCTTAAATGGATCATTTGGTGGATATATTCATTGTGAAAAAAGTA
The DNA here is from genome assembly GCF_032062105.1 of Saccostrea cuccullata. NCBI lineage: Eukaryota > Metazoa > Mollusca > Bivalvia > Ostreida > Ostreidae > Saccostrea > Saccostrea cuccullata. The sequence continues at coordinate 58,467 of NW_026936679.1, forward strand.
TTAAATTGATGAAAATATAGGTATACTTATTAGCACCGGTGCGAATAAACGGGGGAAGATTTTTACAAACGCCATACTCAGTATAACTGAATCATAGCCATAGGTGAACACTATTCATGCATTTAGTCATTGTCCCTATTGTTAAGTATTAAATGTGAAAGCGTGTTTTCTTCGATTTCTGTTATTATGGTATTCAATTTAAAGGTCTGATACAGTAAACAGGAAATAATATCATGTAGGTACAGAGATTTATTCACTGTTCAAATGATACTGTATTGTAAACTCACGTGAATATACCTATGCCACTTCAAGGCATGGATTCCTTATTTATAGAACAATGTAATTGATGTAGCATGAAAATATAGTTTATTCCGTTACAGGTGTATAAATAAACATACGATTTATCACATTTCTACTTGTTCCTGAGTCTTAAATGATGAAATTTAACATGTAAACAAAAATGGTTAAAACAAGAAAAATGCCATGTGGTTTATTCCGTGATAACATAACATATTACATTTTATTCCCTGATAAATGTATACTAGTAGACATGAAATCATTCATGAAAATACTGTTAAATAATATAGAGTGTATGCATATAAGAGAAATTCACGGAATACACGCTATATATTGAATAATTCTCTCAGATTTAAATTTTTATCCAATATACCCTGTAATGAAATTTAATCGGGGTAAAAAAAATTACCACGGAATAAAGGCTAATATCTGAGAGTATATATGTATTCTTTAAAAGGCAAGTATAAATATGAAGAAAAAACGTAACGTCAACAACGTCAAATATGATTCACTCCGCGGAGCGAATAACAGGATAATGCCCTTGGCCATTCCAAGTTTTTTCACTGTTTAGCGTCCACGTGCGTCTTGGTTTTTGACACTCCATATGAGAAACAAACACTTAACAACAGGAGTCCTGAAATTGATACAAGTTTAGTCGAAATTTTCGAATTTTGTAAATTTCTCTAAATTATTCTGTACAGTAAGTTTTATTGGGTGTATTGTAAGCATTTAATCCGTTGTTTTTGCTTAAGAATAGATATTTCTTCTATTAAAGCAGTTTAGTTAGATCAAATCATTTGAAGGACGTCATTTGTATGACTTTTAAGCTTGTGTTTTATGTTTTGGCTTGTGTGGTTTTTTTTTTTGCGAATAGGTAGGTAGGTTTTAGAAAGATGAGTGGACGCTAAACATAGAATAAACTTGGAATGGCCCTGGTCCATATTCAGCTCATCCAATTTTCACATTTGTAACTACTCGGCCATTTTCCTAAAGAGAAATAACTATTTATCGTTCACGGAAATGACCGGGAAGTTAAGATTGCCAATTTTCATACAATGCATGCATGAAAATTGACCAGGTGTGTCGAGTGTTTTTTCGTCATGCAAAAGATTTCGATCCCGACCCTTAAAACTAAAAGCCCTATATTTTTCTTTTTTTTTACAGGGTATATACAGTTTTCATTTCTGTTTGCATGTACTTTTTTTAATTCTCTTAACTTGGTCTATTTGTTGCGAAGGAATTGCTGATCGATGGCATTTAATTGAAATGACTTGTTCACTGTATTGATAATACATTATTTCAAACATATCAAAGGAATAAAAGTATATGTGATTCAGTTTGGGTTCAACGTAAAACTTTATTTGTCCAATAATAACCAGACGGGACGTGTGAATAACACAATATTTTAATGTAATTATTGTAGTCAGTAGCCCATTGAAACTATCAGGAGAGCTTGATTTTCATGGTTTCGTGTAATATTGTTAACTTTCTAAAAATCATAAACAATAAAAATTGTATTCATGTAACCGAGAATTAAAGGCCTTCATGCAGCCATGTCAATATTATTTTCATATTTAGGGGAAACATTAGTGAACTCTCATCTATATATCTACGTTTATTAAAACTAAAATATCAGGCAATTATTTCATTATAACATTGGGGAAATTGTACATTGAAGGGCCACGTACCCTCCATGGACACCCCCCCCCCCCCATTTCAGTTAAATTTTTAAATTGGTTTTTTTTCCAAGTGAATTGATCGGTTGTATGTTCTTTCGCCCCGTTTGCCCAGAGTCCGCTCGCCCTAAAACTTGTTCGCACAGTGTCCGTTCGCCCTAATTTAATGTAGAATAAAATCTAACGAATTTTTTTTCCAATTTTTTGGTACATTCGAGATTCTTCAAAGGTAAAATCTTCAACATCCGCTGTTCAGTTTTATAATTGACTCATTAACGTCTCAGTCCTAGTTTATTTCAAAACTTAGCGCAAATTGTTTAACTAACACGAATGCATCCCCCTAATTAACATTGATATTAATCATCTAATTATAATTAACTAAAGTGCAAACACTAAGTCAATAAAAACATTAGTATCAAATCAAAAATTATTTAAGACTAAATAAACATTGTTCATTGGTATCAGAATTTGAGAAAAAAATATATCCCAAGTTTGTAAAGGAAATAAATAGAAAAATGATCCTTTTGTCTCTAGCTCTAGCTAAAAAGAAATAAAAAAAAAAAGCTTTTTGACTGGCACATTTAAAGAAAATATGTCACCAACACACATTAGCTTTAATATATGGATTTTTTTTAATTAAGGTCCGAACCCCTTAGTTGAAAAATCATGTGAAGCTAGTCCATATGACTTTGTGAGCATGGAGACAAAGACAAAAAGGTATCTCAAGAGAATATAAATACAATGATATTGGGAAAATTAAAGAAATACAAATTTAAACATAGTTTCATGTCTAAGCAAAAGAAACCCATCATTATTCAAATAAAAACACACACTATGCTTTTCAAAGAAGTAAGGGCATTAAGGGCCTAGATTAGCCTCAATGTTTCCTACAAAATTAAAAGTTAAACTACACTTAATGAAATATCTTTTAAAAATCATCTGTGTTAGTACTTCAAGAAAATGTGATAGATTATAGAATTTGCACGTTTTATGACGTCACTTTATTGTCATGGAAACGTCTCGTTTGCTGAAAATGGCTTAAAAGGTCATTTTTCATTGAGCATTTTTAAGAAATTCGTAACCTCCACAGCCATGTGCCAAATTCTCCTTTGCATATGTTGTTCTTCAAAACTTCAATTGTTTTATAGCAAAATATCCTTTTGGCACATGCTTGTGGAGGGTTGTAATTTTTTAAAAATAATAAATCTATGAAACTCAGTAAATTTTAGTTTCCGGATGAAAATTGTTCAGACATTAAGAAAGGAGAGAAGATTTAAGCCTTTTTTATAATCTTTACAAAATAAATGACTAATAAAAACAGATAACATAAGAGCAAAAATCACTTCAACAGTGAAAATATTGTTTTTATCCTTGTATTCATAGGATATTCCGACCTCTCTTTCTTCCGTATGAAAGTAGGGGACATACACAAGTGATACGTATACATGAATGTGCATGGAAAAAAAACGCATCGGAGATGAATTGTAATCGTGTTAAATTTACAGCATGAACGGCGTATAATAAATATAACCATTAACTATAATTTTGTGAATATTTATGAATATAAAAATCGGACGAAATTTAGAAACGTACTGTATATGACAGACATTTTACGCAAGTGCGTCATTAGTAACAGGTTGACCAAAGAAGATCCAAGAATTGCCTCAACATGACCTGAGAAAATATCTGGACAACAGAAACCAAAAGGGGATCAGGTTTGTCTTCATAATTTTTTTCTGAAAAAATATTTTGAGAAATCAGTAAAACAGTAGGCTAATGTCAACAACCTCGTCTGTCACAAGCTGCCGGCATATTTGTTTACATTCTGTAAAATCGGAAAGAAATGCAATAATATTAATGCCCGTGTTAGAAAAAATTGTATATTTAGTTAACAATAAATACATGATTACAATCTACAATCTTAAATTTTCTGGGATAGATTTCTTTAATTCCAAAATAACCGGTAAAGTTTGCGTATATATCGATATGTACAGGCCTAACTTGCATTTTCAGAGCATTCACTGATTCAAACAACCTAGATATCAAACTTCGTGAGAAAATATGATGGGAGATATTTTAAGACAGAATGGAATGCAGTTAAAATAAATGTTACCACTTTTCGCTCAAAATAAGTGTGTCGTATGCTACACAAATACACGAGGGAATAATTTTTTTTTATTGTTCAAGTTTTACGTTCGCGCTTCATAATCGTCGGTGGCTGTTTTGATTATTTGCTCGGACGCCAACACACAGTGGCTTAGGTCTGAGTTCGAACCCGCATGGCGACCTTTTTTTTTTTTTTTTTTAATTTTTTTTTTTTAAATATTTTTAAATTTTCATATTTTATGTTCGGACGTTTCAGTGAGAGTACTTTTGAGAGTGTTCGAGACTGGAGCAAATACCGTATAAGTAGAATTTTTAGCGAGGATTTAATTTTGGCATTATTAGCGAGGGTGCCGAGATCGCTAAGATTGAATATCGCTAAAAATTAATTACAATTTATTTGTTATGACTTCTTTAACATTCATTTCAAAATCGCTAAAATAACATCTCGCTAAAAATAAATTACCTGTTTTTCAGGGCAAATCGCTAAATTTGCGTCTCGCTAAAATTTCCACTTATACGGTACCTACTTGATGCACAGGATATTCCAGAGCCACTGACCGTAGATGAAAGCGAGAGTGAAGATGAGAATGATGAAGAATAATTTTGTACAAATAATAATATCTATTTTGAAGTAAATAAGCTGTTAATTGAAAAACATTTCTCATTTTTAGAAAAACAAAGCGAGTATTATGCACTTTCAGAACGTCTTGAAACTCATAGTAAGGTTTCCCAATTTTTAAAAGTAGAGTCCTGTACATGTATTAACATCGCATAAATTAAATTAAATTTTACGTGTCTAATTGCTAATGTAAAAATCAAAAGGAAAAAGAAACTTTAAAATTTTAAAGAAAACCCGATTAAAATCAATGCTAAATGTGCGATCTCCAGATTTATGGTAACGTCAACCCATGACGTTATGGGTATAATAACGTCGACGTCATGTCATTTATTCAGAAAACAATGCCATATTTAAACGACAGAAGGATGAAAACTAGAAAAGATAACTCTATAATATAAATTGTTTAATCATTTACTAATCCTAAGGTATTATTTGAGAATGTTTCATTTATTTCTAACTTGAGGCGGATTTTTGCCCTTAGAGCCCTTTCTTCTTTCAAAGACATGATAGCCCTATTTCAATGGTCAGTTGGTATCACGTGGTCACTGTCAAAGACCTATCGATAACCGGTTCAGTCTGGTTAAAACAGGTTTAAGCGACGCCATCTTAGAAAACATCGAAAAAACCAAATGAAATTGCTCTTCACACAAAGTTATCAATTTGAGAATACCAACATACGAAATTGATATTGATCAGACATCTTCTCTATTCTTCATTTTGAATTGCAAATACAAAAACATCAATAATATATCACAAAAACGCACTCAATATGATGAATGTGGGACCACTTTGTTCAGTTAAAATTTCAGTGTACTTTTTGACAAAAATAAAATAAAATAAAGAAAAAGAAGCAGTTACTTAATTTTTTGCCTATTTTAAGCTATTGTACTCTCATTCTAGCTATTCATCTCTGGTGCAATATGACTTAGAATAAAATTTCAAGCTTCTTTTACGATGCCTATCTCCTACATATTCATATCTGAATGCATTAACACGTCTTTTTTTTCAAAAAAAAAATCGATTGAATAAAGGGGTGGGGAGTTGATAAGTTGATAATAACTCGTACCTATTAATTTATTGTGTTGTAAGTGCCAAAAAAGCCATTCTTAGCAATCTGCACTTTTATACCAGATTTATATATACAGTTTTGCTTCATATTTAAGAAGACATCTAAAGCCGGAAAATAAAGCCGAAGTTCAAGTGTTATATCAATATTAAGTCTGTATCAGAAAATTCCATCTAAAGTAACAGGAATCCATAATAAGTGCAGGAAACGAAATTGATAACTGGAGTTATATTTGGTTAGTAGTAAAAAAAAAAAACATATTGATCGAATTTTGATTATTCAGTAAGGAATTTTCCATATTTTCTAAGCAGAGTTAAAAGATTAAGAGTTTCCAGTTTTGTTAATATATAGAAAGTCGTATCGTAATTGCCTTATGTAGAGAACATTCATAAAATGCTGGTACTCTGTCGTTATATGCTACAGCTTTTCATTAAATGTTACTACCTTGTCATTATCTGCTACTACTTGGTCATTTTATGCTGGTACTTTGTCATTATATGCTACTATTTTGTCATTATATGCTATATAATGTGACCTGTTGCCTCCCTAATGATGTACAAAATAAGGTGATCTCTGGTCATGCACCCTATTGATGCAAAGGATAAGGTGACCTCTGGTCCCCCTACTTTTGTAAGCTTAAGGCTACCTCTGTTTCCCCTTATTATATACAATATAAGATGACCTTTGTTCTTCGTTATGTATACAAAATAAGGAAACCTTTGGCGAACTTCCCCCTACTGATGTAGAATTTGTACAACGTACAATTCAAGACGTCCTGAGACTGTCTTCTTATTGATGTAGAATATAAGGTGTCCTCTGTTCTCTCTACTGATGTACAATATTAGGTGCCCTCTAGTCCCTCTACTGATGTACAATATACGGTGCCGTCTGGTCCTCTTATAGATGTACAATATAAGGTGACCACTGGTCCCCCTACTATGTACTTTGTAAGGTGTCCTCTGGTCCCCCTAATGGTGTACAATATAAGGTGTCCTCTGGTTTCCTTATTGATGTACAATATCTGGTGACCTCTGCCCCCCTAATGATGTGCAATTAAAGGTTACCTATGGCTCCTATTAATTTTAAATGTATTTGAAATGTAAGGTGACCACTAGTCTCCCTATAGATGTACAATATAAGGTGACCTCTGGTCCCCCTAATTACTTTCATGTTTCTGTTAATATACATATCAGTAGGTAGATCTTTATGAAGCTATAAATATGATTATTTTGGAGTGAGACCAGGAAAAGTTATTATTATGTAAACTTCAATCAATATATAAGGACCCCTGAGGTCTCCGTATTGATATCGATGAATTTACTTGTATGCCTTTAATGTCTGAAGAGTTCCTAAAATGTTTTATTATTACGCAAAATGACAAACTATTTTCGGGGTACCCGAGGTCCTATTTGAGCGAACGTCGTTTATTCAGTAAGCATCAAAATTATCTAACTTGGTGCGCTCTTTTGTTGAGGAAGAGAGTTTCGTTGTTGCATAAACAGACAGGTGGGACAGATATTTATACATTGGATGCATTGTCTTATCGATATTCTAACTGGTTTATCATTACTACTTGATTGTCAGGATACATTCTACAACTCGAGAATAGTCGAATTGATGTAAATGCGTCATTCTTTTAAGGTAGGATTCTTCTCTGGTTTCTGACTAGATGAAACTATCAAATTATATTTGCTGATATGTCTTATATATTGAGGTGTAAGTAATTTTAAAGACCATATTTTTCTTTTCTCATCACAATTGTACAACTTTAAATAGAAATGGCAAACTGCGTTTAAAAACTAGCAGGGACTATATTTTTGGCGGAATGGTGGCGTATGAAAATATCTTCTTTTCTGCCTCTCAAAATTATAATAGAACAAGGAATTTAGTTATAATTTTTACACAATCGAAGTCTTGGAGAAATTTTCAAATGCAAGTTAGATTAACATTGAGGGACTAAACTTTCAAAATATATCAAATAAGTATGATTTTTCAAACAAACTAAAACTTTATTAGCCTTTAAACCCTTCCTATCAAAGTGCAGATTTGAGCCAAAAATCCATAAAAGTAATTTTTCTCTCTTAGTAAACGATCAAAACTTTTTGTTTTTGTACCATTTCGTACATTTTAAAGACTACTTTATTATATGTAAAAATAAGAAAAAGTTAAATATAAGAAGTATATGAAAATAACTTATATATCCTAAAAAATTAAGAAAAACAGAGAAAATTCGGATTAGCCAATATCCAGTTAAGATAAATCATTTATGTAAATTTGGTTATATCATGCTATACACCCGATATAGTAATATGTTTTTATAGGAAAAAGGTAATGACCTTGACCTGACCTTGCCTCTAATATAAAACGGTCAAATTTAATTTCACTGACACTATCACTTACTGATATTGTCTTCTTGATTCTGTGAAAATTTCATTATTTTTTAAATATTAGAAATATGAGAAGAATCCTACCTTAAGCAAAAAATCGTTTAACAAATAGGAAAGTATCAGTGGATGTGAGACTGTTCAGACGTTCGTTATAACAAATAACGGAATTCGTTTAAACGAATTCAATTCCTTATAACAAGTTTTAGAGTCTGTTAAAACGAGTTTAATATGTATTAACAAATTTTTGAATTCTTTGTAACGAAACCAACAAATTTGTTATAACAGATTAAATTCGTTATAACGAAGTCAAAGAAATTGTTATTACGAATTAAATTCGTTATTACAAATTCGACAATTCGTTATATCGTATTCAAAAATATATTTCGATAGGTCCTAAATGGGCTTCTAGTTTTGCATTAGGGGATCTGTACGTTGGTTATGGTCAAAGACAAATATATAAAACCATAACATCACAGATCTGCAGCTAAAGATCCGTTTAAACGAACTTAATATGTCATTTAAAAATGAATTTGCCATAACGAATACTGCAGTAGTCAACAAATTTGTTTTAACACACTCAATTCGTTATAATGAATTTGAAAACATGTATAATGTAAGAGATTTGTTGAATTTCATTTGGTTACCGCATATAAATTATCAATTAAATTCGATAAAGCGATTTCAAAGAAATTTGCGAGTTATAATTTTTTTTTCATGTCGAATTCAAATTTTTTTCGAGGGATCCTAAACTGGTTTCCTTAATATTTACTTCCGTATAGCTTGCGACTATTTACATTTACACACGGAAGAAAATATCAAAGGATGAGGTGACTTGCGACCCCCGGTAAATTGACAAAGAAATGTCTTAATTTTACTCAAATGTTTGTATGTAACTAATCACTGATATGTGTACCTTTATAGAATACTATTTTAAACAAAAATAGAAACGTGATTTGAAAGACATGGATCTTTTATTGGGATAGGGGTATCATGTTTACATCCTATTCCCATTGCATTTTAACCCCGCCCACTCTTTGAAGCCCTTAAAATATACGAGCGCAGGTAGGTACAATTTTCTCCTATGGTTGGACATTGTATTTTATTAAAATCTACCGATACGTGAAAGGGGAAAACTGTACCTAAATGCGCTCACATGTATTTTTTTTAAAAAAAAATGTAATATCTAGCTGGCCTTTCCCATTATGAACAGATCGACGGAACTAAGTTTTCTGACGTAAGAATAAATTCATGTACTGGCGATACTTTTACGAGTGAGTACCACAAAAATACTATGGAAACATGCTTGGAATTGTACTACTTTCCGTTATTTTTTATGCATTTGAGTCACAGATTAGACACGGATCGACATATGTACAATTCCCGAGATCACAGTAAAATTTATATACAGTTATAAACAATTGACGAATATACATTAGTGTAGTTTTGTAGCATTTTTGGTGAGCGATTCGCTACGTTTACATGTATTCCCGATTATCAGTTAATACAAGTTTCATGTGCATTTCTTGTCCTAAAATACGTAAATGCTGAAAATCCATGCGTATTTTTAAGTATAAACAGCCTTGACTGACCATCATGAAAGTTTGAAATGTAGAAAGCTATAACAGAAAAATTGACCTAAACCACGTGTATTCGTCTTCATTTAATATACTTCATTGTTTGTGTGATTGAATTTACGTTTGTAAAAGAGATAATCATAATAATTTATTTAAGAAACTGTATCAATTTAAAAGAAGATAGAATGAATTTACAAGAAAAAAGGAACATAGATGTAAGGAAAAAATGCAGAATGATAAAAGTTCAAAGTGAAATTTAATGAAGACGAATATGGCAACAATAAAGTGACATATAGTTACAATAATAACAAAGAATAAAGAAGTAGGCAGAATGAGAATAAACAGCAAGATAAACAGACTTTCGGCGGCAATTCCCTTCCATACTTTCATGGAAAAGATTTCAAGCATTTCTAATCAAATTGATATTAAGATTTTGATGCATTTTTTTTGAGTATTTCTTGTAATTTTTATATATACCAATGTATATATATAATTCTGAGAGAAGGTATTGTTCAGTTTATGAAAATGATTATGAAAACATCATTTCACTTGCTATAGCAACGAAATACACCACAATCATGCAGGAACTTCCATTTATAAAAGAATAAGTTATCATTCTAGTTTTTTGTTTTTGTTTATTTTTTTTTTTTTTGGCTTAGTTAGATATATTAAAAAATATGCTATTGTTGTGTTCAAAATTATGAGGTTGTTGTAGCTTTTTTTGGTTTTGTTTTTGAAAAAACAATTTTAAGTATTTTGGGGGATGGGATGGAGTTAGGAGGTAAACACCATAATTAAGCATTTTTTACATATTACGTGTTACATGTACCCCTGCATTGATTTCGATAGCAGCAAAAATCTGAGACAACCAAAAAATTATGTATATTATTTTATTGTAATTATTTTCTCTTTCCAACGGTGCAAGATTTATTTTGATATTTCCAGTATTAATGAAGTTATTAATGTTTTTTCACACTATACTCGTTTTTCAAGTCAAATGCGTAGAAATGCGTATACATTGTATATGCCATGTAAGTGGTTAAATCACGTGACCTTTGTAATAAATTTCCGTTTCTGAAAAATAGGAAATACATACTGATACACAAAGTTCGAAAGAATCTCCAGTTAGCTGTTACAAGAGAGACGGAATTAAGATATCGTGTTAAAAATCACCAAAAAAGCAGTAAAAAATACGGTAAGAATATTATTATAATTATTTATTTAAAAAAAAAACCATGCGTAGCCTTTAAGAAGGCGTCTACACCCTTTAATATATTCATAACAATATTTTTCATCAATGGCAGCTTCGAAGATTTATTCAAGAAGGAAAGGGTTCTATAAGATTGAGCGGTGTTCAGCATTATGGAATAAATAAACTAAAGTCTGGAGATATCTTTTATTTTTTAAATGTTCTACATTGAATTTCGAGATAGATATAAAATGTAGGTATTAAAGTATAGATTCTGGGAAAAGTGAAAATAAAATGTTTCATTATCCGTATGAAGATAAGTGGCAGTTTTGACAATTAGTCCATTTATGTACTTTTTAATAAGAAACAGAAACATTAGACAGTAAAAGTTTATCTTTTAAAAAAAAAGAGAGGTGAGCTAGCGCACTAACAATTTTTAAACATAGAAAGGAAGGTCCGTGATCAAGTGTTTTATTTTGCTGAATTTTTAAAATGTTTATCGAGGCTGGGGTGGGAAAAGTGATCTTTTTTTGTGAAATGTATAGGTAAAAATACGAGGCAAGGGGGGGGGATGAAGTTTTTCTGTTGACACATTGGAGTTTCCAGAGTGTTCCGAATGAGAAGATGTGAAGTAGCTTGACCCTTTGGGCCATCTTTTTAAGAACTGTTATTTTAAAAGCCATACACAGATTTTTTTGTATAAATAATAGATTTGTTCGAATTTTTTAGTGTAAATCCTTGTTAATGGAAATTTTTGCTTGTCCTACATTGTCATGATTGCAAACATAAAGAATATGAAAATATTTTTACCAGCCACGTAGCACCGGTTTTGAAAGTGGGGGGGGGGGGGCAGCCAGAAAATCTCTTTACTTACCTGAAGTTGACCTACTTCTGTCAGTACCAATTTTTTTATACTACATTTCCTTACATCAAAAAAGTGCAGGGGGGCAACAAACTTGAAAAATAATTAGAAACATTTCATTTACATCAGCAGTTTAGAATTCTGTTCTTCCAATGCATTTGAAAGACATTTCTTTAAGCGTATATATATATATATTCAAATTTCTTCAAATGTTTATTTCAAAAAAGTGTTTTATACTTTCTGCAAAACTGTGTATTTCGGTAAAAACTCGTCTCCTCGTTACTTCCGTTCTTTAACCTTTGATCAGGTTAAAACGCTGACATCCTTGTGAAAAACCAGCAATAAGGACTGTTGAAGTGCGGTAACCTTCATGAGAGTTGGGGGTTAAAGTAAAAAAAATATTCAGTCTACAATATGAGTTGTTGATTTTAACATAGGCACTTGGGGTATGGACCCACCCCCCTTTTTCCATTATTTTTCTTTTTAAATCTGGGTTCGAGTCACCTTTTTTCTATTTTTCTGTTCTAATATACACTGCATGTTATCAAAAATGTAACTCTCCTGTCTCTACAAGCTGTTTTTAAGTATGTCGTTTCTACTGATACATATAAAGCTCTCTTTATAGTGGGGTAGATTTTATAAAATTTTAGTTTAAGCAAATTTTCTGAATTGATAGGAATGATTATATCACAAATGTGTCTTCCATATATAAACTATCTGAAAAAAGTCTAACAGGTCCGGGTGTCAATATTCGGGGGGGGGGGGGCTATCCTCAAGCACTTGATGGGAAAATACATCGTGAGACCGGATATAGTTCAATTCAGAGTGTAGGAACTCTTTATATAAAACATTAAAGAACGAATTAATGTATCAGTGTATGTAACGTATTCAATAGAAGAAGGGACAGCCATCCGATGATTTCCTGAAAGTGCAAAGGACGTTTTCTAAATTATAAACAGCATTATAATAATATAGATTAAGAACAAATTAAATATATTCCTAATATTTTTAATTAATAGCAGTTTATAACTAATTTCTGTTACTTTTCAGATAAAAGGACTTTTTCGCTTTTCCATGTATTCCTTCCACATTGCGATTTTTAGTCAAAGGGAATTATGAAATAAATATGCAGCTATTAGAGATATCATAAATTCAGTGGGAAATACATTAAGTAGTTCGGAAAGAAACCAAAAAAGAAAACGATCATGTCCCATTCAAAGTACGCCTCTACACCACAAACAACAAACTTAGCACGTATCTCCCGCCTGATTCTGGGCCCCTGTGCTGACGTCATGAGGGATGTGCTCCTGAAGGAGATCCCAGCAACGGACCTGTCTAAAGCCGTTAAAACTTGGTTAAAGACGCAGAAGAGGAACCCCCTTAATGTTTCACAAACTGAATTAATTTTCCCGCCACCTTCAAAAATCTACACTGGAGATTATTCAAATTTGGATATAACCTTGCTCTATACTCTCTTGCGTAATGTGACTAAGCTACCGGCACACAATCAAGGTTGGGGTAATGATCCTGACCCTACAGACAGAAGTGTATCGGCAAGTATGGAGCGAATAAGGTTCATCAGAAACAAACACTACGGACATGCTGTAGATATAGGTATACCTGATGTCGATTTCCAACTTGAGTGTATGAACATTCGCAAAATTGCCGAAGATGTTGATATCTGTTTTGGCGTTTCAAAACATCAACAATCGGTGGATTTTATCAAGACCGAAAAAATGGACCCGCAACAGGAAATCAAATGGATAAAAAAGCTTACAATATTAGGTATGACTATTGGTATGAACAATTCGTTTTTATTGCAAATCATGTCCATCTCTTTCATCACACACAATCATGTAAAAAAAAAAAAAACCAAAGAATATATTGATTTTTAGAACTACGTGTACTTAATTATCCTTTAGAAATATCATTGGTTATTTATCATTTGCTTCCATGAAGACAAACTCCCATTAAGGCATAGCTTATACTTTTTTGTGAAGAGTAAAAAAGTTAATAAAGATAATATTATAAATTGAATTCCTGAATGATCGTACCCTTATTATGCTTATAATAACAATCTTTCTAAGAGAAAGTGAATATTTTTGTCATAACTTGAAATGTAGCAGCTCCATCTATTTTGTATCTGAATAAAAACAGAACTAACATAAATCACAGCAGGGGGGGGGGGGGGTATTTTTTGATCATGTCCATATAAGGAAAGTATTCGGACATGTGAAATCTTACGATTACATATCTACATGTATACTTAGATATATGATATTTGAAAAACAAAAAATAAAAACATTAAAGCATTTATTAAGATATATGTTACGTTAGAAATATCAATGCAAATAATAAACAAACCTTGAACACCGGAGGCCCGTTTTACAAAACAACTTACGACTAAGACCAAAAACGTCAGATGATTGTAAGCGTTTGCAAAATTTATAATTCTCTTTAAAATGTTTGGTGTAAAAATATCTTTCCACATTTCTTTTAAAAAGATTAAAATAATATTGATATAATGTTTATCAAAAAGTTACACGAAGAATTAAATTTGGTCTTAAGTCGTAAGTCCTTTTGTAAAACGGGTCCCAGGGCCTTAATGTATACAGTCAACTGTAGTATAGCTATTTGTTTAAACAGAGTCACTGGTCTCAGATGTAGAACAAAACGCCGAAGAAATACAGAAACTGAAAGGTAAGTCATCGTACTGAATACAGAGTTAAATATTACCATTCAGATCTGAGAATTTTTACATAAATCTGTCAG
>NW_026936680.1:0-7328 GCF_032062105.1 Saccostrea cuccullata
ATCCCCAATTTTTAATGCCTACATAATGTCTATCATTGCAAAAAAAGCTAAGCCCCCCACTAGCCCCCCCCTTCCCGGTTCCTACGCCTATTAAAAATTATATGGCTTTTAATGCTTAATTGTTAACTCCCATCACCACCCGAATACTTTTTTGAAAACGAGGTCATTCCAAATAATTTTTAAGGCTAAAGCTGTTCCAGTTTCTATGACAAAGAGAGATCCCTATTTTCTAGTATAGATGTTTTATGATATCATTGCTGATCCCTATTTTCAAGTTTGCTTATCCCTATTTTCTAGTATAGACGTTTTATGATACCATTACTGATCCTTATTTCCCAGTATAGACGTTTTATAATACCGTTGATAAGTTTATCTCCCAGTTGAGTATCCTTTGTGTTTTATATAAACTGTAAAGATTGTGAAATCCTTCATGCGCGCACCTGTTTACATTTATCTCATAAATAGTCATCCGTATGTACCCAAAAGAAATATCTGCATATTCTTAACCAGATCAAAATATCTGTGATTACTTACCAATTAAAGGATAGATATATGGATTCATAAAGGAATATCCATACTTAACAATGAAGGGATGTCTCTATTAACTTACCAGTGAAGTGAGATTTGTGGGTGGTTGTTGTAGCTCGATATCTGTACTCATTGAGGGATATATATATATACTTAATAATGAGGGGATATCTATATTTACTTACCAGTAAAGTAAGATTTGTGGGTGGTTTTTGTAGCTCGATATCTGTGCTCATTAAGGGATATATATGCCTAATAATGAGGGGATATCTCTATTCACTTACCAGTAAAGTAAGATTTGTGGGTGATTGTTGTAGCTAGATATCTGTACTTATTAAGGGATATCTATACATACCCATGAAGAGATATCTCTATTCACTTACCAAAGAAGTAAAATACTTGGGTGGTTGTTGTTGGTTGGGTAGTGGTCGTAGTCGTAGTAGGAATCAAACCTTAAATAATGCAAAATATATAGTGTGATCACTTATTACAACCAATTAAAAAGAACAAAATATTGAGAAATAGAAAAATATTGAGATATAAACAAATATTGAGTATATATAAACAAATATTCTAGAAATAAAGAAGATTTGTGTGATCAATTATTAATTACAACCCTTTAAAAAAGAACAAATTATTGCGAAATAAACAAATATTGAGAAATAAACAAATATTGAGAAATAAACAAATATTGAGTAATAAACAAATATTGAGAAATAAACAAATATTGAGTAATAAACAAATATTGAGTAATAAACAAATACTGAGCTATAAACAAATATTGAGAAATAAACAAATATGGAGTAATAAACAAATATTGAGAAATAAACAAATATTGAGTAATAAACAAATATTGAGTAATAAACAAATATTGAGAAATAAACAAATATTGAGCTATAAACAAATTTTGAGAAATAAACAAATATGGAGTAATAAACAAATAGTGAGTAATAAACAAATATTCAGAAATAAACAAATATTTAGAAATAAACAAATATTCAAACACGCACCACAACACTCTCCACAGGAATGATGCCATGACTGCCAAATAGCAGACAGATCATAATCTAAAAAGATATCAAATACTGATTTAACAGCAAAATGATAAAAAAACATAAATGAGTTCTTCCTTTTACTTTCGCATAAATTAATTTGAAAATAAAATTCTCAAGACAATGAAATTTATACACTTGGCTACATTGATATTTATTGCAAGTCAAAGTCACTGTAGACCACTGATGTTTTAACAAAAACTCACAAGGGTGAAATCTGTAAGATGCTGGAACATAGTTCTGGGCATCTGTCACTATCATAGTTCCAGCTTCCTGTTAAAGGTAATTTCTGTGAGGCTTGATAAGTTATTTCTTTAATTTACATTATATTAAGATTTTATAATACAAAGATGAAAAATAATTAATGGAACTTCGTTTGGTTTGTGAAAAGGAATATGATATATTCATATTGTAATTTGCTATACAGTTATATTTCTATGTATCATAATTTGTAGTGTTTAAATGTCCTTAAGGGATGAAATGTTGAATATTTTTGACAATTTGATTTAGATAGAAAATATCGCAAGTTTTTCTTCTGCAGCTAACCTCTCCTAAAAAGTATAAATAATTTTGAACGTTCTCTCGAGATTCATGTAATAATCTTGGTAGTCAAAGATATGAGGAATATTTGTTATCGAAAGACCTTGAACATACGCATATTTGTAGGATCGTTTTCTGTTTCAGAATTTACGAAAGCTATAGACCATAACACTGATTCCGTCTGGAATTGCCAAGGGTTTCTATTTTGATACTCTCCTCACATAGTTTGTATTGTTTATGAATTTATTTAGATCAATCACTGTTTTGTTATCACTGATTACAATATTTTATCAAAATAACTTCTAGAATGTAAAGTGTTCAGATTGCAATTCCTCTTTTATGGCACTTAGAAAAGACTTATGGTAAAACTTGAACTCAGACACTTTAAGAATAAGAAAGGCTTTCGGGTTTCTGGCTGCTAAAGTGAACTTCAAAGCACAAAATTAACCTCAAATCTGTATGCTGAATAAGTATTATCATGGTTGACTTGAATGGCAGAGTAGGAACCACAATTCATCTTGTAGAAGTAAAGATTTTCTTGAACACTTGGTTTGTACAGTCCAATTCCATCAATTAACTAAAATAAAATGTTAAAAATATATTGATGTAATATTGTTGAATATTTTCTATCAATAATCACAACTAAAAAACTTATCCGCTTCCTTGTTGTTGCAATAAGGTAATTTTACAAACAAGTTCTTCTCAATTTTGAAGCTATCATTCAATACAAGAAAAACATTACTTAAGTACTAGGGCAACCTTTGATAAAGTTATAAAGTCTTTCTTGTCTGAAATAAGTAACAACAACCTTGGCTTTTGTCAGTGTTTCATAAGGAACAGTTAAAGAAAACTCCAGGATTTTCTTACTTCATCATCTCTGAACGCATGCGCGTCTTTCTTTCTTACCGATTGTTCATTTATTACGTTATCATTTCCCATCAATATCGAGGACGTATCAACAGCTGAAAGGTAAACCATTGAATGAGGGGCCGTCTGAAGATTAATATTCACTTTGTCTCCAGGTTCTACCTGGGTTTGTCCAAATTTAACAGACACCTACAAACAAAATAGTAAACAACTTAACATCTACATTCTCAGGACCTACAATAAAAATACTAAATATTCTACAGCAAACTACATCTTATCGCCTACAAGAACAGTGTTTTAAATTCTCATAGCTAAAATTAACCGTCGTGCATGGATTTCATACTAACAAATCGCAAAGTAATGATAACGCGAATAATAGTTGGCTGACAGTACTACAACAAAAAATGTAACAATGCCAACAACATGTCTAAAACAGGATTTTCTGCCATTGCAAGGCCTTACTGACCGAATTTCTTAACATTCCGTTTACAGAAATGGAAGTCTGATCTGCATAAATATTTCCAGTGTCGGGGTCGACATTGTACACAAGGATGGAGGTTTCAGGAGTCATTTCTTCGGTCAGGTGGACGTTGAATGTTGAATTGATCTTTCCTTTAACATCATGCTTTCCCGATAAAACTTGAAGTCCGCGTGAAACAAACTAAAACATAATTGAAATTCGGATGATATCAAACATCACAGGACCAAAAACAAGAAAATCGAGTGAATAGAGTAAGTATCAGTATTATGAATTTATTGATTATTACCTGATAATAAACTTCAGCAATTGGTTTGTTTGTCAGGATCTCCAGCTTCACGGGGTTTCCAACCTATATGTATTAATTATAATGGTTATAATTAACCAACAAAAAATAAATCGATTATATATATTTGAAATTTTTCTCAACTATAAGTATATTGCATGAAGCTAGGGAATGCTTGGAAAGAATAATATTCGGTCTATTTTTTTTTCTAAATACAACATTTAGTCACCATCTTAGATATAAACATGTACATTATTTGGAAAAATGAGTTAATGTCATAATAGTGCTATACTCGTAAAATACTTCAACATTTTAAACTGCTTTTGATATTTATTACTTATAAAGCCTTTCAACTCTTAAAAGTTTGAGACAAAAAAATTACCCTATGGTCGGCGGACAAAACATTGATCTTTATATGAGTTTGATTGTGGTCATACGCATTGAGAGTGAGTGTTTTTACAACTCTGTCATGTGTAACCTGAAAGTAATATATATTTTAAAAATGATGAAATTAATGCTTTTTCAATTATAGTTACTGTTCTTGACTATCAATGATCACAATAATATGTATGAAATTTATTTTTAGTAATCTTATTTTCATGCTAAATATTCTCGCTGCGCAGACTTTGAGTATCCAGAAAATATTGTGTAATATAAGCATTCAATTGATTTGAATGATAACACTGTTTTAAGATTGCACACCTTTATCTCCAAAGTATGGACATCTGTCTTATTAGGAGTGGGAATATCAATGTCTATAAGCCCACTTGATGGAATAGGAATATGTTTGTCCTGTTCCTTATTTGTGCCTGACAATTTGTGTGAAGTAACGACAAGGTGCGCTGAAGGTAGGTGTTTGTTTGGTGCCCTGCCCTCGTTGTCCGTAAAAATAATCTAGATTAATAGAAAATTGCTGTTTCAATAAAGATTATGTATTGATATGTAAAATTATTAATATATCCTTTTCATGAAAAGGTTCCTAAAGAGGCAACAGTACTTTTATGATTGTTAAGTCAACTTTTCATCATTAATAAAATAAATTCTCCTTGTGTTATTGAACTGAATAGCTGAAAAAGTTTACATTGTATAACCTGCATTGCCTTGTGTAAAACTTGACTTACAAAAAGAGCATCAATCTTAAACAGAAGACCTGGAGAGACACTGACGTGGTTGTTGTGGCTTATATATATTATAACTTTAATATTTGTTGTGACTTATTTGTCATTACGTATCTGTTGTTACAAATAGATAGAAGTTTGACTACATGAAGGTATGGAGAATGTGTAATCAAAACTTGGTTCTGTTGATTATTAAAACAATGTGTCTAATTATCCTTAAAATATGTTTTTTTTGCTTGTTATCTATACCAAAATAAATTTATCATATATCTTGTCATCCAGAAGAACCAGAAGAAAGACGATTTGTCCTTTTTTTTTAAATACGAGAAGAAGTATGCATCACATGATTTGCAAAAGTAACAATGACCTTGACCTTACATTGCTTCTAATATAAAACGATCAAAATTGATTTATAACTAATGCCATAATCTAACCATACTCTCTACTTGAATCTATGAAAATTCCATGCTGATTAAATATGTAAGATACTATTTTTACCTTCAATACATTTTTCGTTTTACCTTGATTGGATAATCAAATCCTGGAATGTATCTGTTAGAACCTTTGTGACTTAGAGAGAACTGAACTCCATGACTTTTTAACCTGATGTATGACGTTGTAGACACTGTTTTCTCTGTGTTATCTTCGGTAAATTTCACCTCAACTTTCAGTTGGGTCCCATCTACATGATTTGAAACTCGATCGCCGTGTGATAGTTGATCTCTTAAATGACTTAGTGGAATTGTGAATTTCTCTTCCTTCGTTACCTGTTTTTGATAAATATTAGTTCATATTAGCATAAAAAACCCCGAAAGAAAACATAAAAATATGATAAGATTATCATGCAATGTGAAAAAACTTACATGTCTAGAATCGGTGAACATTTGTCCAGACCAAGTCTTAAAGCTTCCAGCTAAAGAAGGAATGGATACCGAGATGTTGACCCGCCCCGGGACGGGACGACCGTACGTGTACGTGGCCACAACTGACCCCGAAACCTCCCGATCACTGACCTGAGCCGATTGTGGAAAACTTGTCTCCAACTTGAATTTGGGAAGTACTTGTCAAGAAATAACGAAAAGGAATTTTTTGAAAAAATTTAAAACACAATGGAATAACAGTATTTACTTGTATCTTTCATTGTCAATATGGGGTCTTTTTAAGCAAAAGAGGTCCATTTTACTCTTTAAGATTAACATTAAAAATAAGTTCAGAGAGAACAAATATAAATCATTTAGATTACAGTAAACAATATACATTGTCCACACTAGTTTTATTAAAATTATACCTTGAAATAGACGAAACTAAACAAAATTTGGTAAAATATATGTATTTTTACAAAATTCCCATTGCAAATATTTAAAATTTTGGTGACAAATATAGATTTTCAAGATAATAACTTTCGAATTTTTGTATCAATTAAAATCATTTACCATATTCGTCGACTTTTACTGTTGCCCTTTCTGTAACCCCCTGAGCTGTGACCTTTATGACCCACTCCCCCAATACAGGCTGACTATCCAAATCAAGGGATTGAGATATCACTCCATAACTTGTGTTCTGAAGGCCAATCCAGTGCTTAATTGTGTTTGCCTTAGGATCCTTTGGGTGAGGATCAAATAAGATGAAGTTAATATACAGCTGTACAGGTACCCTTATTATATCACGTTATCACGTTGATATTTTCCCTCGATCTCTTAAATATATAATTTTTGATATCTTTTTACTTAAAAGAGTAAAGGATAACATATATCGTGCGAAGTTTTGATAGACTTGCCAATATGTTCATGGTGAAATTTCCAGTATAGATAGAACTGTTGGGATACAAGGCAAAGCTACGGATTTGAACTGCAAAGAAATTAAATATTAATACTTTAAATACAGAAAAAAAGCCATTTAATAATTAAAATAATGATTACTTTTCTGTCCAGCTTTGTATGTTCCTTTGTCGGTTTGGATGAAGATAGAGATGTTTTGACTTTGCACAAACACATCGGTAGCGTTAATAAACAGAATGCCACTTTTTCCTTGTAAGCGTATCCTATGGTTTCTGGTCCCCGGAGTCAAATTTTTCAAATCGGCTGGAATCTAGATAAAGAAACACATAATTTCAATTAAATAAAAATCACATTTGAAATGAAAAAAAAATTCTGTTAAAGTCACTGATAAAAATGAACATATATAATTTCCATGCAAGTACTTTTATTCTTATTTACTTTTTCCGAAGCCTAAAGGAGAACAATATTCTAAGTAACAAACAAAAATTTGTTAATTTAATTGTGATATCTTTTGAGTTTATGGATGATTTAACACTTCAACACTTGAGACGCTGTTATGAACTGTGGCAAGCAGGGGTAAGCATACTGATAATTTGAACCTACCTTCAATTGCAGTGCTTTTGGTGTATCTAGAAGGGAAAGTTATAGTAAATACAAGTTTAACATTCTTAAAACAAAGGT
>NW_026936681.1:0-72544 GCF_032062105.1 Saccostrea cuccullata
CGTGTCTATGATATTTATGTTTATAAGAGTGGAATAAGAAATAACAAACCCCAAACTTACTTTCATTGCAATATATGTCAGCAATATTGTTCTTCAGTAGATAATTGTAGTCTGAACTTTTTTTTAAAGATTGTCATAAACAGATGTTATGGATACTGTGTTGAGGGCTTGTACCGAGACACAGTTAGATCATTCTAACTAATTAGATATGTACATCAGATACTCGAGATTATTTGTTTTTCTGTGAAGTATATATATAAAATATGCACTTGTTATTGATAAATCCAGGAATCTTGAAAAGGGAGTCAGACAAATTTGGGGTCGGGGTAGAGGCCACACCCAAAAAACTGATTTATGAAATCTTATGTATATTATGGACAGAAAAGGGGGGATGGCTACTGGGCCCCCTCTAAATCCGCCACTGAAATTGATTCTTGGATGGGGTGTCGTGGGGAGTAAAAAATCATATATACTTGGGTCTTGGTTTATAAATATGTATACAAGTATTTTACTGATGTGTAAAAATGACTGTTTTTTTACGCACAAATACGGCATAAATACCCTCTGAATGGGCCGAAAAAATATTGTATTCAGAAAAAAAAACTGAAATGAAATGTATTGATGTATTTGAATATATATTAAGATATATTTGAACTATATCTTATTAATTAATTGTCCAGTCTTAGAAAGTTTATAACCATAGGCGTCAGAAGCAAATTGAAAGTGGGGTGGCTAATTGAAAGAGGCTAAACCAAAAAAAAAAAAGGATTTTTCTCCCATTTTTCCCGATCATGACAAAGAGCAAACGGCGAGTGTGACCGGTCGGCAGGGGATGCTCACTCCTCCAGTGGCACCTGATCCCACCTCTGATGTTTTGGAGGTCAGTGTTGGCTCAACTGCTCCTGTTTTGTATTGTTTAGTGGACGTTTGATCTTGAATGTTGTTCCTTTCTCCAAGTGTTTCGATCATAGAATAACCTACATGTATTTCATCGATCGCATCTCGCGGTACGCCTTTCCGTCGGAGGTCGGAAAAACAATTTCGAATGTAGGGACATCACCGGATAAGTAAATTGTTTTAATACCACAAAGTTAAAATTTCACGATATCTCAAAAGTACCGATTGCGATAGTTTTAATTTCACGCTGCAAGAAACGAATTCAAAATTTGTATAAACATTTAAACTTTTTAATAAAAATAATTCTAGCTTTCACGATGCGTTTAATTTCGTGGAAAAATGATAAATCGCGAAGAAAACAGAATGAAAACCATCTTGATTATTTGCCAGTCTACATTATTTATACCAGCTGAAATATCTTGTCACAATAAATACACATGTTTAGTATGAAAGCCCTAGCTCCAACTGTTCAAAAATTATGACCAAGGTTAAAGTGTGGTATTTTTTTTTTCTACAAGTAGGACAAATTCCAAGGTCAAGAGGTCAAGTTGATTGTACCCAAAGGAAAGGTCTTGTCACAAGAAACACACCTATGAAATATGAAAGTCATAGCCCCGCCCACTTAATAGATAAAGATTAGATTAAAGTTGAACAGACAGACAGAAAAACAGACAAACAGGAAAATAAAAAGTAATAGCACTTTTACTTATTCATTTCTCTTTTCAGATGGCCACCATTGAAATGCCCAAATGGTCACTTATTAGCAAATGAAAATATACACCTTTAAATAGTTTTATAATTTTTTTCTCAAAATGCTTAGAATTCGATCGACGAAAATTCTGATGAGTATGATTCTTATAGGCAATGATAGAAACTAGCTTTAGCATTTGGACAATGACTTTACAATCTAAGCTAAGTAAGGAAAACCTGTGGTTTCAATGACAATGAATATATTTTTTGATTGTAAAGTTTTTTTTTTCGGGCCATTTACTATTAATATATAAATGTTAAAATGGTATCCATTAGGAATACTAATACCAAAGTTGACATGCATTAAACATCTTCGCTAGCTTAGGGCTTTTGAAACGCTACTTTCCTTATAATCCACGCAGTCTGGCATTCGGTGCTGTTAAAAGACGGGATTGTTTTTTCACCTGATATCAAATTTTGAACAGGTACTCACAAATTAAAACATTAACAGAAATAAATATGTATATTTAAATACTGACAGGTTTTGTTTGATCGATTGATTGTTTTCTGTTTTATGTCCCTCTCCAGAATATTTCACTGATATGGTGACGTCACCATTGCCGGTGAAGGGCTGCAAATTTAGGCCTATGCTCGGCACTTACGGCCTTTGAGCAGAGAGGGATGTTTATCGTGCCACACCTGCTGTGACACGGGGCCTCGGTTTATACGGTCTCATCCGAAGGACCCCCCCATTTAGTCGCCTTTTACGACAAGCAATGGGGTACTGAGGACCTATTCTAACCCGGATCCCCACGGGGCAGAATAATTAAAAAGAAGGTATTGATTTTTCATGTCATTTAATGTGCAAATCTACATCTTCAATATAGATTTTGATTTTAATTATATTTTGCTTATATCTTAAGATTTTGGACAAAACCATATCCTTTCATAGAAAAACATGTGATCGTTGTTTATTTGCAGTTTTTATTCCTGAGAGGGGAGAGTCGAAATATGTCCCGAAGGCAGATATTGTCATTTACATTAAAAAAAATAAAAAATAAAAAAAAAAAAAAACAAAGCAAAAATTGCCGATTCGTCAAGCGATGTCGATCGCCTCCATTGGTAACATGAGAAAAAAAAACTTTTTAAACACCGTATGTCGAGAATCCGGACTTATGAAGAGAGTAGCGTATAGGTATCAGAAACCATGGCTTGTGAGGAGGATTGTTTCATTGATAAACTGAATTATTATTTCATTAATTAGCGTGTATTAATCAGTTGAATCATACGAAGGAAAAAAAAACGAAACTGTGCAGATTTACTCGCAGGGAATCATCACTCCTCCATGACAAACGATTCCACCTCTGATGTTTTGGAGGTACGTGTTTGCTAAGCTCTTTTTCTGAATTGTTTAATGGGTTTTTTACAGCTTGAAACTGTTAGTTATATCTTTAATATATTTCGTGCAATGTTAAAATGTCAGTGTTTTTAACAAGGAATATCAATTTGATTTTGACTTTGCTCTTTTACACTTTTTTTTTTCAAAATTGATCTGTAGATTCCTAACTATACGCGAGGAATTAACAATAGCGTAATTTCGCGAGTAGTAGAATTACTCGCTTTTATTTTCATGGTTCTAAAATCCATGTAAATTCTCTTAATCAACCTCCATTCGCAAATGATTATTCTAGCGATTTGACTTTAAAGAACCATTTTGCAATAAAAAGTATTCGCGAAAAATAAGGAATTTACAATAATGAAATAGAAAATTTAAAAAAATATATTTATTAAAAAATGCATCATATTTTTTCGGTCGAGAAAAAAATCTCAAATTTAATAAATACGACAACATAGCTGAAGTGACCCTATTCAGGAATTCTTTTAATCTCAATGAAATTACCTCCAGAAAAGACTCCAATCGACAAAAATCTTCAATCCTTGTGGAAAAATATTGTCACCTTTTTTCTTCCTTGCTATCGGATCTCTGGACAACTTGACTTCTTTCATCAATGTGTATCAAAAAGAAAAATGAGAGACTGATTTATATATAGCGAAATAGCTTAAATTATTGTGATTGGACCACAGACACCGATATCGATTATTAGCTGAAGTGAGGGGGAATACTTATCTTGACAATTTTATGCCAAGAAATATTGCTTCACTTGATCTTTATCAAGTAAAAACTACAAAAAAGGTAGACTCGGCGTTTTTTGAAAAAAATCATATATTTTTAAAAACACTATAACCAGTCACACAATTTTATTCCTACAGAAGGAGAAAACGTGCATCACATTGATATACCTACCGACGAAATCGCAATGTCTAATGTGTCGTCAATAAAGGGTGAAGTTAAAGTTTCTAGAAATAAAAATGCACAGTCTTTCATCCAAAGAGCATCATTTTTTATTTTCTCTATAGGATTTGGGTAATTTTAATGGTTCAAAAGTGATTAAATAACTAATCACCAAACAAAGTTTGTGATTTACCATATGTGTTGCATCACTTAATTTTATAGCTACGATCAATGTTGATCATGTCGTGATTTACAGACGTCCTGCAAGGAAACAATTCAAACAAATTCTTCATTTCTTTCTGAACTCTCAACTCTTTTCATGGATACATAACTGGGAAAAAAAAATCAAAATTAGAGGATTAGAGTTCCAAGATTCAAAATTGGGAAATATGGCTGATTTTTAGATAGGGAATGGTTCCGGTAAACGGACCCAAAATCAAGCCAGGAAAACCCCTGTAAGTGGTATGTTTATATTCAAATAATATAATTTTTGAACGTCTGATAAGGGGGTTCTTTGATTATTTTGTAAACTCAAAACAATGCCTAATCTAATAATTATTAAATATACATGTACATGTATATAAAACACAAAAATTAAAAAAAAATTAAGTGAGACAGGCCTGTAATATTACATGTAGTAACACAGTGTTTTATGGACAGGGTGCGGGATGATACCTGGTTAGTTAATTTCATGCCTTGAGAGGCGGAGTCAAGTCAGGTATGATATTTATTAACCAGGTATCATCCCGTACCCTGTCACTAAAAAAAACTATGTAACAAAACCCCATTGATGAAACATTTACATATTATCTGTGGTTTATAGATGATTTTTTTTGCTACATGCTTCATCATGCTTGTACTGTGACGTCACGTTATGTTAGTAATACATCGAACGTGTATTGATTTACAATTTACTGGGTATAGGTAATTACCCTCCTTCACGTGACAGACTTTGACTAATCATAAGCCAGGATTTTGCAAGGCAGAGAATTCAATGTATGAGGGGATTTTAATGGAGAAATACAAGCAATAACCAGGAAACAACATAGAAATAACAATAAAAATTTGTGCATGTTTATCTCTGATGTTTTAGAGGCCTTCCTTTTCCCTGTTCTCAATTCATATTGATTCATTGTCAGCAAATACAATCTATCATGGAGTCAAATGCTTACTGACGTATTTCATACTTATTGTTAAGCTATTACTCCTTCATGGCACCTGCTTCCTCTTCTGATGTTTTGGAGGTCCATGTCAGCCTTGTTCTTTATTTTGTATTGTTTTATGGAGTTTTTAGATTGAATATTGTTGTTTTCTCCATGACTTATGTTTCAGACTTTAACTAAATGTAGAAAAGAAGATATAATGGAAATACATGTACGATAAAAATGATATGAGGACCTTTTTAAGAATGCCGGGCCATATATTTCAGAAAAAATTAAATAGGAGTAAAAACAAAATACTGTAGATGGGGGAAAATTGACGAACAATTCTGATTCCGTTCTATCAAGTTTTTGTACGAAACCATTGATCAAGGCAAAAGTTGGTTTCCAGCTACAAGCAGAATAGTCTTGTGACAAACATATCAAATTCTCCTTTAATTTTGTCGAAGGAGAGAAGCCATTCCCCTAAAATAAAATTGACATAGGATACGAAAATAAGCAGAAAAGAATAAGGAAGGTAGATAAAAAGAAAGCCTTTGTCACAAAAAAGCATATGATAAATTAATTTTCTAATCTAAAAACAAAGGAACAAATAAGACCAACGACAAGATATTTATTAGTATCTATGTTTGTAATTATACGAGACTTTGATTTAAAGACGTTAATCTTTGACCAATTTTTCGTACGTTTATTGTAATCGAATACTTGAAAAAGACTTTAATGGTAACCTAACAACCAAGTTATATATGATAAACGTGACGACTTTAACTTTTCTATCGTCAACTTCCCTTACTTATGCAGCAATATACCTTCATCACCTGCATATGGCGTGTATATATCTCAGTTGGTTCGATACGCAAGAGCATGCTCTACGTATGAACAATTTCTAAAACGAGGTAAATTATTGACGAACAAGTTGATGAAAGAAGAATATCAGCAGTCTCGTTTAAAGTTATCATTTCGTAAGTTCTATGGTCGCTACAATGACCTTGTCAGCAAATACAATTTACCATTGAGTTAAATGCTGACTGACGTTTTTCATACCAATCGTTAGTCCATTATTTATACACTGAATTGACAACGGATTTTTCCATTAGTGTACAATCATGGCAATGAGCACACGGCGGGTGTGACCGGTCAGCAGGGGATGCTCACTCCTCCATGACACCTGATCCCACCTCTGATGTTTCGGAGGTCCGTGTTTGCTCTGCTCCTATTTTGTATTGTTTTATGGACTTTAAGATTGAATACTGTTCGTAATCTCCATATGCTTGTAGTAAATAGTTCATTATCATTAAAATCCATTCCCCCCAAAAAATGATTATTTTTGTTTTATTTTTTTTTGTTTGGGGGGAGGGAGGGGGTGGGGTTTAATGTACACTCACATACTAGAATTTCCAAGTAATGCACGAAGATCTGAATCTTAAAAATTAAAAAAATACCTTGTAATTTACATTTTAGATATAGTATTTTATATATTAATGA
Source organism: Saccostrea cuccullata (assembly GCF_032062105.1). Taxonomy (NCBI): domain Eukaryota; kingdom Metazoa; phylum Mollusca; class Bivalvia; order Ostreida; family Ostreidae; genus Saccostrea; species Saccostrea cuccullata. Next base: position 6,526 of record NW_026936681.1, read on the forward strand.
AACATTTGCTTTGCTATAGAAAGCACAAAGAAATTCACTTTTACATGGATACCCACTTCCGCCCCAGCCCGGGGTTGAACTCTCGACCTTCGGAATCTGTCTCCTAGCAGTGCAGGAACAGCGCGCTAGACCGCTCGGCTATCTAGGCAAGTCAAAAACCTTGCTTTCGATGCCGATGGAATTCTCGCGGCGCTGCCCTACACTACACGGTCATTGAGAATAGAAGTGAGATACAGTTATTTGGACATTAGTTTTAACAGAGGATTGTTACCAATACATGTTGTAATGAAATTAATTGTTATTTATAAAGCACATTTTACAACAACTTTAATTTGTTGTTTGTGCACACGAACCCTGGCATTTAGTTTTCCCGTTTGTCCAATATAATATTCTTTACACGTCGGACAGATGGCACAGTAGATGACGTTTTCTGATTTACAGTTCATAGATGAGTTGGTTCGAAGTTCCATTCCTGATTTAAGTTGGATTTTATTCCCCTCTTCTAAATATGTACACGTTCCGCATCTCGGATCTCCGCATTTTTTAATGGTTGGAATTTCCTCCTGTGTAGTAAAGCGGGCCTTGGTCAACAGTTTTTTAAGATTTGGTGCTTGTCGTCGACTGTTTATGTATATATATATATATATATATATATATATATATATATATATATATATATATATATATATATATATATATATATATATATATATATATATATATATATATATATATATATATATATATATATATATATATATATATATATATATATATATATATATATATATATATATATATATATATATATATATATATATATATATATATATATATATATATATATATATATATATATATATATATATAGAAAGCATAAAGAAATTCACTTTTACATGGATACTCACTTCCGCCCCAGCTTGGGGTTGAACTCTCGACCTTCGGAATCTGTCTCCTAGCAGTGCAGGAACAGCGCGCTAGACCGCTCGGCTATCTAGGCAAGTTAATAACTTGCTTTCGATGCCGATGGAATTCTCGTGGCGCTGTCCTACACTACACGGTCATTGAGAATAGAAGTGAGATACAGTTATTTGGATATTAGTTTTAAGAGAGGATTGTTACCAATACATGTTGTTATGAATTAATGATTATTTATAAAGCACATTTTACAACAACTCTTAAACTAATATAACTGCCCTAAGTGAAGAAATATTAATATAGAAAGCACAAAGAAATTCACTTTTACATGGATACTCACTTCCGCCCCAGCCTGGGGTTGAACTCTCGACCTTTGGAATCTGTCTCCTAGCAGTGCAGGAACAGCAGGATATATATATATATATATATCATGATATATATCGGACAAATATAATTAATTCTGCTAATTGTTCAAGATTGCGATTTACGATTTCTTTTTTGCATGTAAAAAAATATTAGCGGCCAAGAAAGGACATTTTCAACGATATTTAAAAATACAGTCACATGACCATAACCAAAACTCAACTTTTATTATTCGGAAATTTATTCCTTGTCTACTGAAATACTGATGTAAATAAGATATTTCACCGTGTTCAAAAGTTTATTCGTGATTCAGGTAGAATTTGATCTCCTTTCATTTTCTGTTTCTCTATGTCATTTTATAACGTTTTTACAAAGTACAAATGAAACAATTATTTAATAGGTCCGCTTAGGATTCCTTCCTAAGTATCACGTTTATATCGAATTAAACAAACCTCAATTACAACGGCACTTAAACAAGAAACTGACTGAAATTCACTATGTGTATATACTTTTTCCTCGGTCCTATCTGGATAAATGATTAGCAAACAAATATGAACTTAACGACAACGAATTATAAGAAAAGAATCAACCACAATTGAATCACTAACGATCAAGCAAATAAACAAATATGAAGTTATAACACTGTAGTTGCAGACTGAGTGGTTTAACCAACAATCCTGTTGTTTCCCGACACAGTCTGCAACTACCTAAAAAACACACCCTAAAAGTCACTGAGACACCTTTTATTAAAAGTCACCAAGACACTATTTTAAGTCGCCAAGACACTATAGTCACTGAGACACACTATTAAGGAACTAGGTTCCTGAGCTGAGTGGTATACTTTTATACAATTCTGTTGTTTCCCGACACAGCCCAAGAACCTAGTCCAAGGCGTGTTACTCAAACAATGAGTAACGACCAAGTAACCGATTGCTTCATGGGTGTCTGTATTTATACTCTTTCTAATTCCTAATGATTGGTTGATAATTCTGAAACTCTTATTGGCTGTAATATCAAGCGCTGATTGGTCAAATATCAAATGATGTGATTGGACGATTTCAGAGGCATTTAGATCCACTATGATTATTCTATCATTACATTACCCACGCCTTCGAAAAAAAAAATATGCGTCCTCGCATAGGTAAATAAGAGTATAACAAGGTTAAAAACATTGAACTTTAAAACTGCAGTAGTATTTCCTACGAAACTCAATTTTATTTACATATTCAGAAAGAGACATAATCACTAAGGTAAGCTGGTCTGTTTCTCTTTCGTTTGCCATCTGCCTGAAAACACTCCTCTTCATGAGTAGCCTCAGCATCTTCAGCAATGTCTTCAGAGGAATCAGACATTGTATGTTCTACAATGTTATTTGCTTGCAAAGGTTCTGATGTTAGGATTTGGTCTTTCATTAGCCTTATTCTGTCAGTATGAATGACTTGATGTGTTCCTCTGTATCCACAGTTTACTTTATAAGTAACATTGGAACATTTCTCAATAATTTCAAATGGTCCTTGCCAATATGATGTAGATGTACCAGCCTTACGTTTTGGGAAGTAAACGTAAACTCTGTCACCTGGCTAAAATGACTGCCAGTTTAATTTTCTATCTTGGTACCACTTCTGTCGTTCTATACTCTCTTTTGTCATTTCCCTGACAACTGCGTGTGCCTCTTCTAATTTTTCTTGTAATTCCCAAACCCATCTATTCTGTGGAATTCTCTTAATATCAGAATGGACCTCGTATACGATATCCAGAGGTGTAGCGACCTCTCTACCTAACATCATTTTGTTTGGAGTTGCGCCAGTTGATTCGTGGACTGCTGCTCTGTATGCCATCATTACGTATGGGAGATGTTCGTCCCAATCCGTATGGTGCTCATTGACATAGGCTGATAACATGGTAGCCAGAGTTTTGTTGAATCTTTCGACCATCCCGTCCGATTGGGGATGGTACGGGGTGGTGTGTGTTTTCTTTATATTCAAAAGCCGGCACATTTCTGTAAAAAGATTGCTTTCAAACTGGACTCCTTGATCGGAGTGAATAGTTCCAGGCACCCCAAAGCGGGCTATGACTTCTTCCACTATCACCTTAGCTACAGTTGCGGCTTCCATATTTGCCATAGGAAAACTTTCTGTCCATTTAGTAAAGTAATCCGATACGACTAGTATATATCGGTTACCATTATTGGACATGGGAAGTTCGCCTAATATATCTGTAGCAATACGTTCCATTGGTGCACCGCAAGTGACAACTTGCATCGGGGCAGGTTTAGTAGTATTTGGTGATTTTCGCCTTTGGCATTTTTAACAACCAGCAACGTACAATTTAACATCTTTCTGCAATCCTGGCCAATAGTATTTGCATTTTATCTTAGCCAATGTTTTCTTTATCCCAAGATGTGCAGAAGTCCTTTCATCATGGAACTGTCCTAATACTGTTCGTCTTTCACTGTATGGCACAACAGCTTGCAGAGAAACTTTGCCATTTTCGTGCTTTTTCTTTCGGAAGAGCATTCCATCCTCTAATACCAGAGCATCCCACTGAGAACATAGAGACTTAATGAAAGTGCTTTGACCAGCAATCTCTGATGACTCCGGCTTTACACCTTTTTCAACCCATTTGATCAGTTGAGTTATGTCTCTGTCATCGTTTTGTTTGGCTTTCAAAGACAATTTATCCGTAGGTGTTGCGCTACTTATGGTATTAACTATACTTTCAGAAGATGTACAACATGCTTTTCTGCAAGGTTAACGGCTGAGCGCATCTGCATTTGCATGCTTATTCCCTGGTCTGTGTTCAATGGTCATTTGAAAATTGCTCAGTGATTCAAACCATCGAGCAAGCTGGCCTTCTGGATTCTTGCTGTTCATTAGCCATTTCAAAGAACTGTGATCTGTTCTGACTAAAAACTGCTTGCCATACAAGTAGTGTTTGTAATACTTTGTAAAGTAGACAACAGCCAACAGCTCCTTTCTTGTAACGCAATATTTCCGTTCTGCTTTTGATAAGGTTCTGCTCCCAAAAGCAATTACCTTTCTACTCTGTTTTGTGTCTGTGAAAGAACTGCCCCTATCGCTACGTCGCTAGCATCTGTATCCAAAATAAATGACTGTGTAAAGTCAGGATGGGCAAGAATTGGTGCGGATATAAGTGCATGTCGAAGTGAGTCAAAGGATGCTTGACAATCATCTGTCTATTTGAAATTTGATCCCTTCTCAGTCAATTTGTTCAGTGGCTTTGCCTTTGCTGCGAAGTTGTGTATAAAACGTCTGTAGTAGCTGCAAAGACCTAAAAAGCTTTTTACCTCTGTTAGATTAGTAGGCACAGACAAATTTTGTACTGCAGAAATTTTTGAAGGATCTGTGCTTACTCCTTCCTCTGATACCACATGTCCCAGAAATTCAACAGTCTTATGAAACAAGTGACACTTTCTTGCTTTCAGTTTCAGGTTAGCAGATGACAGTCTATCAAATACCTGTGTAAGATTTTCTAACATGTTGGTAAACGATGTTCCGATAACAATGATGTCATCTAGGTACACTAAACATATTTGCCATTGCAAGCCACTCAAAACAGTTTCCATTAGCCTTTCGAAGGTTGCCGGGGCATTGCAAAGGCCAAACGGCATAACATTAAAATGGTACAAACCACGTTTAGTTGCAAATGCCGTTTTTAGTTTATCTGAGTCATCCATGCTTACTTGCCAATACCCGGAACACAAGTCGAGGGTTGAGAACCACTTTGCTCCGGTAAGACTGTCTAACGAGTCGTCGTTGCGTGGAAGTGGGTAGGCGTCTTTGACTGTAGCTGCATTTAAACGCCTGTAATCCACACAAAATAGCAAAGAACCATCTTTTTTTTTGGCTAAAACGACTCCCGATGCCCATGGACTATTCGATTTCTCTATGATTTTTCTGTCAAGCATGTCATCTAATTGCTTGTTCATCTCATCTTGTAAATGATGTGGAATTCTTCTAGGAGGTTCTTTTAGTGGGCGTGCATCCTTGGTATCAATCGTGTGTTTAACCAGTGAAGTACGTCCCAAATCTCTGTCTGACCTCGCAAATATATCTGCATACCTACTCAAAAACTTCTGTAATTGAGGTATTTCACCACCATTTAGATTAACTTTAGATCTCACAAACAGATCCTGCAGATGAGATGGAAGATCTTTGCATGGCTTGTTTACAGTAGAGGTTGGTTCAAAAACATTGTCAACTGAACTCATATTTGCAATAAATGTTCCTGGATACACTGTTTGATGTTCATGGGATGGGTTCATCATTCGGACTGATATTTCTCCATCTTTTACATATCCAACTGATCTTGCTATTAACGCTTTCCCTGATTTGAGAAACTTCTCCGATGGTTCTATCATACCTAAAACTTCTTTCATGTCGTAGGATTTTGACGGCGTTGAGACCTTACAATAAGTCACTATCTCACTTCTGGCAGGAACAACAATCATCTCTTTGGAGTTAATTCTAAAGCAACCAATTTTGCCACAGAAATCAACTTTGTAAACTTTGTCGTTTACCTTAAAATATCCATTAACTATGTCTATGGTACAATTGAATTTCTTCATAAAGTCAAGTCCAATGACTCCATCAAGAGAAAACTCTGCCACGATAACATCTTGACTATAAAAACTCTCACCCAGATTAATGCAAATGCTAGTTTTTCCTTTCACAGTTAAGTCCATCCCACATGCGGAAAAGACTATTTGATCGGTTTTATACAAAACTGGTTTGTTTTGTATGGCCTCGTAAACTTTACTGGACAGTACTGACAATGTTGCTCCCGTGTCAACAAGCAAATTCGCTTCAATCCCCTGGATGGTAGCTTTTACGTACATTCCAGCCTCAGGGTCATTCTGGATTACACCAACTTGAGCTTTATAAGATGTGATGCATTTGAATGTGTTTTGTACAGGATGTTTCTTTTTGCTATATGAATATTTCTTTTGTGATGCTGTGTTTTGTTGAGTTCTATAACCTTGTGGACAGTCATATCAGAAATGATTTGGAGATCCACACAAATAGCAGCGTCTATTGCTGGTAGCTCCAGATTTCTTTTTGTATACAACATCCTGGGAATTCTTTGCTTTCATGTCATTAACTTCCTTACGAAGTTTTCTTATTTCATCCTTTAGCTCTACCAATATACTTGTGCTGATCTGATCTGATCTGTCTTTCTTGTTTCCCTCAGTTTTCTCTGACTGCATTGGTCGTAAGTGGGTTTGTTTTTCTAACATTTTACGATCAGATTTAACAAATGCTTCCAATTCGACAGCATGTCGAATAGCATCATTGAGATTTAATGGCCTTGCTTGTTTGATTCTCAATCTCATGTCAGCATCTAGGAGAGCATCAATAAACTGTTCTTTTGCCAGCGTTTCTTGTACATCTCTTGGCGCCGTTGGGTATGCCAAGCTTGTGAGTCTTCTTATGGATTGTCCCAGTTCTGGTAAAGTTTCCGTTGCTCGTTGTCGGCGTTCTCGCAGCTGGGTTCTATAGAGGTCATTTTGATTCGAAGGTGCAAATCTCTCCTCTAAGGCATTCACAAGAAAGACATAGTCATGCTTGTGTGTGTTAGGCAAATTTCCCAGTACACCTTGAGCCTGTCCTCTCAATGTAACTGCTAAATATAAACCTTTCTCTAGATCCGTCCACTTATTCAACATGGCGCATGCATCAAAATGGGAACGATAATCTAACCAGGATCCCGTACCATCAAATGTTGCAGGTTTTACATGGGTCTGTGGTTTCTTCTCTGTTGTCGTTATGATATCGGTCTCTGTATCCTGTCTACTAAATCGACGATCCTTTCGGCGATTAGTAATGTTTGACTCTGTTGTACTTCCAGAGACTGGTGTTGACATTAAATAACCAGGTCTTTTGCCCTCATCGGAAGGAACACTACTTGTACCAAACAACATTTCATCCTCCCGAGAAACTTTTCCTATGGGATGCTTTTTCGGTTTAACATCACCTTGAAAGTCTATATCTGAAAATCTCCCTGATGCAAAACCTGAATCTTTTGATTTCGTATCTGATCGAACATCTGGGGTACTTGTTTTATTAGCACTTGTATCCTTGGCTAAACTAGCATTGTGAATGCTTAAACTGTCATTTTTCAACTCTTGTAACTTTTGCTCTATGACTGTTATTTCTTTGTCAATGTCGGTAATGTCCTTGTCAGCCATGTTTTACAATATGCCCCACAAAATGAAAACAAATAATAGATCAACAAATGATACATTGTCAAAATATATAAACGTAATATTCCTAAAACCGCTGCCACCAAATTTGTAACGTTTTTACAAAGTACAAATAAAACAATTATTTAATAGGTCCGCTTAGGATTCCTTCCTAAGTATCACGTTTATATCGAATTAAACAAACCTCAACAACAATAGCACTAAAACAAGAACTGACTGAAATTCACTATGTGTATATACTTTTTCCTCGGTCCTATCTGGATAAATGATTAGCAAACAAATATGAACTTAACGACAACGAATTATAAGAAAAGAATCAACCACGATTGAATCACTAACGATCAAGCAAATAATCAAATATGAAGTTATAACACTGTAGTTGCAGACTGAGTGGTTTAACCAACAATCCTGTTGTTTCCCGACACAGTCTGCAACTACCTAAAAAACACACCCTAAAAGTCACAGAGACACCTTTTATTAAAAGTCACCAAGACACTATTTTAAGTCGCCAAGACACTATAGTCACTGAGACACACTATTAAGGAACTAGGTTCCTGAGCTGAGTGGTTTAACGAACAATTCTGTTGTTTCCCGACACAGCCCAAGAACCTAGTCCAAGAGGTGTTACTCAAACAATGAGTAACGACCAAGTAACCGATTGCTTCATGGGTGTCTGTATTTATACTCTTTCTAATTCCTAATGATTGGTTGATAATTCTGAAACTCTGATTGGCTGTAATATCAAGCGCTGATTGGTCAAATATAAAATGATGTGATTGGACGATTTCAGAGGCATTTAAATCCACTATGATTATTCTATCATTACAATTTAATTACATGTGTATATCTATGATTCTCAAAGTATAGTCTCAATTCGCTTTAATTAAAGCATTGCTGTGATGCCATTCCTTTGTTCTTGTAGTCTATAATTTATCTGTGGCAGTCCGATATTAGTGAGCAGTCTGATATTAATCGTAATATCAGACGTTCTCAGTGCTGATATCCTTCAAAATCACCCCATCCGATACTTATTAGCTGATACTATAACAAACTTATTAGTGTTATTAGCATGTCTGTAAAACTCATGAAGTTAGACTTTTAGACTGTGCGGTCTACTACGGTATATTATTACTTTCAACTAGCAAAGCCTAACAGTATCATATACAGTATAACGCGGTCCATTATTATCTCATAAAAGAACCACTGTAAAGGATAGCAAATCAGCTCTAATATTTTTAATTTCAGGGGTCATCGCTTCGAAAACATAAAAATAAAAATTATTTTTGATTCAAAATTAAATAAAGTTTACTTAGTGGCTTGTAGTTTTGCACAATGTAAAAAAAACACCTGAAAATTAAAAAAAAAGTATCGTTGCGTCACACGACGAGTGAAGTTCGCGGGAATATTTCCCGAGATTTGGCAGACTTGAGACTGAAGGACGGATTCCATGCAAAGATGATTTGGTAAGTTTTTGAATGCAATGCAATCTAAAGAAAGATGTTTAAGCAGATACGTAACCTTATGTGTAGTAAATTGTAGAATCTTTGGGTGTAAGATCTCGAAGATCCTGGTAACTGCATGTTATCAAGTGTCTATTTGAGGTCTTGTTCGAATTTCCTCTAGCACCAAAATTAATTTTTGAGGCAGAGCAAATAACTTGTAATTTATATGATCAGATACAAGAATTATATACAAGCATCACAGGCTCCAGAGGTGTTACCCCCCTTTCCCCAACACACACACATTTAGAAAAAAGAAACAATTGCTTTTTTAAATAAAAAAAAGGAGACTTCGCATGTCAGACACAGGTCACCATTAATTTGTTTAATGCAAGTTGATTATACTTTATGTGACTTTAAGAGACTGGCCATACATCAATAAGCATCAATGGATTGTTTAAGATTTACCATGGGTTAACACTATGCGCCTGCATGGTAGGCGTGCTGGTAACATTTTTTTGTTTGGGGGGGGGGTCTCTACATGCAAAAACAGACTTCTATGAAGATGACCACAAGTCTCTATATCTAGCTTAGGTTTTTTTTTCTATTTATATAAATTGCTGTCTATTCAATCAATTGTAAATATAAAACAATGGCCCATTTTCTTCCTCCCCATTCATTCAAAAACTTACAAAAAGTAAGAGATTGGGGGGGGGGGCTTCTGATGCGGAGGTCCTTTGTTCAATTCCCGGTCCAGCCATACATTTTCTACTTTCCTGTTACAGATTTAGTGCCATTGACAACCCCTGGAATTGCATTAAATGACTAGTCTATATTGCATAACTGTATGTCCAGTTTTGATTTTTTTGTAAAATTCTATGCATATTTCTGCAAATATGCACTTTAACTGGAGCTCTGTCATTTGAATTATTGTATTTTCTATATTTACTTTGAAATTTAAGTCGTTTTTTGCTCAGAAAAGTTACCATGTGGTTTAAGGAAAGATCTTTTATTAATTTTGAGATGAGAATTCCCTCTCTTTATCAGTGTTTTTAGGTCACCTAAACTCAGGTTATATTATGTATATCAAGAATTCCAGTATTAATAAGTATATCCCCGGTATTTTTAGAGAAATTTACACATATTCTGTGTGCAATATTGTATCCAAGACCGACAAATATAACTAGCATTTGGAAATTATAACCGTATTCATCATTTTGTTAAATTAAATCAAAATGACTTTTGAGAAGAAAATTGTAATATTTATCTTAAGATTTCTAGACCGATGAAAATTATACAGCTTCTTGATCAATGAAAATGATAAGATTGTTTTCTGAAATTTAATGATGAAGTACTAGGCTGAATGCATTGTATAAAATCTTTAAAGTGAGACCTTTCATGTTTGACGGAAGGAATAATCAGAAACACTTTAAATCTACTCACCATAAATTTTTTTAACTAATAAACTTCGAATTCCGTAATAAGATTTTCACGCTGAGTGAACAAATTATCAAATTCATCATATGTCATTCTTTATGTTTATTCCTGCGACAGATGGATTGACATTGATTATTTTTCATTGAGAAGAAATTTTAATCTTGAAAGAAAATATTCTTTAAATTATCATTAAAAAAAACTTTCTATGCATAAAAAGTATGTTTAACATGGACCAATTTATTAATTTATCAAGAGTATTGACCATGCATTTCAAAGTCTCTTAGAATAGATTGTATATTCATGTGAAAATTACAATATTTGGAAAGGCAAAAACAGTCAATTTTAGGATTTGACAATTCCCTTTTTTTGTTTTATAAATGGCAACTTATTTCATTCCACAGTAAATTCAATAAAATCTTGACATTTTCAAAAGATTAAACGCTTGTTTAATTTTGAATGCAAAAATGCAATTAAGGATTAAAAAGTGATGAAATCCCCTTTGCTGCTTTATTAAATACTATAGTAAATTATGCAAAATTATTTTAATTTCCCAAACCTACAAAAAAAATTATGGAGATAATTATCATTATTCAAACTCAAAGGTCCATTCAATACAAATGAGGAAGAGAATAAATTTTTATACGATCTCGAAAACAGCAGAGGTGGGATTTGGCCTGGGGGTCATAAAATTTGACTAGCTCACTTTTGATCTCAGTCTGTCTTTTCCGCTATATATATATGCCTTTGGGTAAAGTGAGACTGAGATCAAAAGTAAGCTCGTCTAAGTTTTATGTCCAACAGGTGCCATGGAGGAAGAAGCATCCCTTTGTTGACCGGTCTTATCACCGTGAGACCCTACATATACTGTGTATTCATAATCAGGCATATGGATAATGGTCTGACGATTGGTTTGAAAAACGCCAGTTAGCATTTGCCTTAATGATATAACCCATAAGGCACATACCATCGAATACACTTTAAGTCAACGTCGATTATTTAATTGGTTCATTCATCGTTCATGTTATATACAATTTGAAAATTGAACGATAGAGAAAAATAAATGACGAACCGACCGCAAACAAACATTAAGGTTTACTTCATTCAAGAGCTTATACAAGTAATAACTACCGGTCTACCATACACAGAAGATCAATGGCACACACGTTTAAATATCTATTTCTCTTGATTTGGGTTTGAAAATTTGGTATTTTTTCTTAGAATGTATCAGATGTACAGAAAAACAAATGTTAAATGTGCTTTTTGGAATGTTGGAGGATTGATATCAAAAGGTATGAACAAAATGGATGACGAGCTTTTTCTATCAAAAATTATAGATAAAGATTTAGTATTTCTTGTGGAAACACACATTGGACCAGACACAGTTGTATTACATGATGATTTTTACTGCCACACAATTTGTAGAAATATATCTAAAAATGGCAGATACTTTGGAGGGATATCAATATTAATTAAGCATGAGATTAAAGATCATGTTTCTGTAATTAAAAATACATGTAGTGAGTATCAATGGATCAAATTAGAAAAAACTTTTTTTAATTTTGAGAAGGATTTGTATATATGTACTGTTTACAACCCCCCTGAGGGATCACCTGCAATAACACGAAATAATGTTAATATTCTGGAACTCGTACAGAAGGATATTAATCAATATAAAGATTTAGGAAATATAATGCTTTGTGGAGATTTTAATGCTAGAACAGGAAATGCAACTGATTATATACTAGATGATAATAACCAATATTTACCCTTATTTGAAACATATAAAATTGATAATGATATTTTCAAAAGAGTTAATAGAGACACTTGTGTGGATAAGAGAGGAAAAGAACTAATAGATTTTTGTATTGGAAACCAACTTCGTATTATGAACGGAAGATGTTTTGGTGACATTTTTGGAAATTTCACTTGCCATAATTATCATGGAAGTAGTGTTGTTGATTATCTTTTAACTGATGAAGAAATTGTACAACGTATTTTGTTTTTTGAAGTATCAGATTTTATTTCCACATTATCTGACTGCCACTGTATGTTATCATGGAATATTTTTTCTCAACATGATTCTTCTAATAGAGAAAATAGTATAGATAATAATAATTACAAGACCCATTCATCCTTTAAGTGGGGGGAAGACTCTGCTATTAAATTTATAGAGGCATTACAGTCCCCCAAAATAAAATGCAATCTTGATAACACCATGAGCATCAATGACATAGAATCTATAGAATGGACAATAAATAGATTAAAAGATTCCCTGGAAGCTGCAGCCATTATGTCATTAAAACCAAACTTACCTAAAAATAAAACATGTAAAAGTAATAAAAGCTCTGCTAAACATAAAAAGAAATGGTTTGATAATGAGTTGATAAATATGCGCTCAAAACTAGTTAGGAAGGGAACTTTATTTGGCCACTACCCCAGAGATATCAATATTAAGAATCAATATTACAAAGCATGTAGAATATATAACAAACTACGAAAACAAAAATTTAGAACATACCATTCTAATATTATCAACAACCTAAATGCTTTAAATTCAACTGATCCAAAAAAATATTGGAAACTTATAGGCGAATTAAGAACTGGAAATACAAAGACAATTGATACATCAATCTCTAATAATGAGTGGTTAAACCACTTCAAAAAATTGAATAAAACTCATGAGGATTTCCTGGATCGAGATCAGTTTCTTAAAGACCAACTAAAACAAGCTGAGAAAACAACAACACCCATATTTAATGAACTTGACTACAAAATATCTTTCAATGAAATAAGTAAAGCAATCGGTAAACTTAAAAATGATAAGGCAGCTGGTACTGATAGAATATGTAATGAAATGCTTAAACATGGTCAAACGGTCTTGGTACCAATATTACTGAAAATCTTTAATGGTTGCTTAACTCATGGATATTATCCTTCTTCATGGTGTGAAGGATACATTACTCCAGTATACAAATCTAACAACACTAATGATCCCAACAATTATAGAGGAATCACAATAACCAGCTCAATTGGCAAACTGTTTAACTATATTCTTAACTCAAGATTAGATAAATATTTAAAATGCAATGATAAAATCAATCCTTGTCAAATAGGATTTACAAAACAAGCTAGAACTTCAGATCATGTTTTTGTCTCGAAAACACTTGTCGAAAAATACTGCAAATCAAAACAAGGGAAGCTATATGCTTGCTTTGTTGACTTTCATAAGGCCTTCGATAGTATAAACCATGCTGGTCTGAAGCTTAAACTACTAAAAGCTGGTATTAGCACTAAATTTTACTCAATTGTTAAGGATATGTATTCTAAAAGCTATTCTTCTATTAAATTGGGTAACAAATTAATCGGTCATTTCCGTACTTACAATGGGGTAAGACAAGGTGATAACATGAGCCCAAACCTATTCAAGATTTATCTCAATGATCTATCAAATTATCTGTCAAATTCTAAAAGTTTTGTAAAATTAAACAATGATTCATCTATGTCCATTCATTGCCTAATGTATGCTGATGACATGGTACTTCTCTCCCCAACTGCTGAAGGTCTACAAGAAAAACTCGATATACTAAGTAAATACTGTAAGGACTGGTGTCTCAAAGTTAATACAAAGAAAACAAAAATCATAGCCTTCAATTCATCTGGCAAACACGTTAAAATTCCATTCCATCTGGATAACAACAATATTGAATGTGTTAAACAATACAAGTATCTGGGTCTGACTGTTAATGCATCTGGAACACTAAGTAATGCTAAAAATGATTGTTGTAACAAAGCCAAAAAAGCCTATTTCAAACTTCAAAAAGACTTTCTAACATTTAATCCATCAATTAGAACTGCTTTAAATGTATTTGACCACACTATTAAACCCATTATCCTGTATGGTTCGGAGTTATGGTTTTTTTTTTGACCCAACAACCTCTAAATTTAAGAGAAATCCAAATATAACACTAGACAAAATATACCAAAGCTTAGAAGGCGAAATTTTAAATCTTAAATTTTACAAACATTTACTAATGGTTCATGGTAAAAGCAGCAATTTTGCTGTAAGATCTGAGCTAGGACGTTTGAATTTACATTTTGATGTCATTAAAAATATGTTGTTATACTGGCATAGATTAGAGAATCTAGATGGTGAATTTCCCTTGCTTAGTGAGGCTTTTAACTGCTCTAAAACACTACACCAAAATGGTTTTACTTCATGGTATTCTTGTGTTAACTTTTTACTTAACCATATTGATATTAAAATTAGTGATTTCCTAGGTATGTCAACCCCACAATTCAAAATCAATTTGAAAAGAATATTACTGAATTTCTATAAATTAAAATGGGAAAAAGACAGGAATTTACATAAAGATGGCAAATTGTCTACCTTTACCAGCATAAAGACTAAATTTTGTTTTGAACCTTATCTAGATATTCTTACAAACAATCAACATAGATCAGTTTTAACAAAGTTAAGAATATCGGCTCACAGGCTTAAAATTGAAATTGGACGTTACCAAAAAATACCTAGAGAGGAACGAATTTGTTCACTTTGTCATCACAACGAGATTCAGGATGAAATTCATTTTCTCCTTGTATGTCCTCATCTTAATGAACAAGGACTTGAACTCATGAATATTTGTAAAATTAAATGTAAAAACTTTCAGTCTCTACTCTCTATCTTATGATAATCAATTTTATTGGCTCATGAGTATTGACGATCCTGACATCCTTAGATTACTTGCTAGATTCCATGGTAATCTACCTTAATTGAGGATATTTTGATATGCATAAAAAATTATATACCTCTTTCCCAGTTTCTTGCCTTTAACTATATATATGTATAAATTATATATTTGTATGTAACTTACAATACAATACATGTATGTATATTCAGTATATCTCATATACTTTTTTGCGTATTTGTTTTTTTTAACAATTGCTCTTTATTTGTAATATCATCATCATGCTTGTTCTATCATTTGGATCCTCCTCCTTCTATTTGTAAATCTTTTTGCTCCTCCGGGGGCCCAAATTGGATTAATAAAATCTTGTATCTTGTATCTTGTATCTAGTCGGCGGCGAACAAAGGTGATAACCAACTAATGGAAACTTTTTTTAAATCGACCTCATGCACGCATGTATAAATATTAATTAGATGAGGAATGGTAAGAAGCAAAGATATACATGTAAAATAATATGAACGTAAATTCATGAAAGTTCGTAACTGATAGTACTTATAAACAAGAGGCCCATGGGCCACATCGCTCACATGAGCATTGATGCTAGGAAAAAGTAGAAATTGGTTTATTATTGAAAAGATTAAATCCAAAAGTAGTAAAAAAAATCACGTGACATCTCAGGTTATGGCGGCTTAGTTTTGAGCTCCGGAGATTTTGGTCAATTTAAGGCATTTCTAGAAGGATTTAAGATTCGTATCTTGTTAACTGTTTACTTTTGTGCTTTGAGGGGGCTATTTGTGATATTTGTGAAATTTCTGCATTAACAATGCCGTCAGAGATTTTGGTCAATTTAAGGCATTTCTAGAAGGATTTAATATTCGTATCTTGTTAACTGTTTACTTTTGTGCTTTGAGGGGGCTATGTGATATTTGTCAAATTTCTGCATTAACAATGCCGTCAGACAGAAGAAAAACCGGGGCTACTTCTAAAAACAGGCTGAGGAGTGCTCACAGAAGAATGCAGGTAGTGAACCGTTAGGAGACCCAGCCGATAATCAGTCTATTGTTGCCACTATTGAGGACATTAAAACATCAGTGGAAACTATTAGAAATGATCTGTCGAAGGGTGAGCAGTGTGTACATGCAAAATTAAAATACGTTTCAGAACAAAGTGAGAGCAATTATGAAAAGTGAGAGCAATTATGAAGATATATCTTTGCTGCGTCAAGAAAACGCTCAGTTGAGGAGAGAACTAGAATTACTACAATCAGTTGTAATCCGAATGGAAAGGAAAATGTCCGTTATTGAAGATGGTGTAACAGATCTAAGATCAAGGTATATGCGGGACAATATCCTTATTCATAATTATCCTTACGAACCCAACGAAAACCTAACAACATCGATGCCAGTTACTTTTAAAGATGTCAGGGGGTGGATGTCAGTTTTGTAAGGATTCATAGGAATGGGGTGCGTCCAGAATATAATTCTGACCGACCTGTATCCATTACCGCAAAGCTCACTGACCGTAGTAAAATCAATACAATTCTAAATGCCCAAAACCTAAAGAAAATTGCTTAAACAGCCATTGCCTTTCTTTAATACAACGCAGCAACCTGCATCAATTGTTTCCGCTCGAAACAAGGTGTTTGATACGGCAGAGTGTTTGCACAGCCAAAACATCACTGTTAAGATTCAAAAGAATCAGGTCATTTTGCCCAACGGCTCCAGATATAAAGATGACGTACCATTTCTTACAAATGCAGATGCTTTATTGGTAACACCTGAAGAGACAGAACACCTAGACTCGGTTGAAATAAAAAACTCAGACCCAATCAAAAAGGACAGCTCGGAATTTATGGCTTTCGGTGCTCGAGTTAAAACTGTAGATGGGGTGAAGAATATGTACAGCAAAGTTTTAATAGATCCCTACGCAGCAAGTGCAGATAACCGAATCTTGGTATATAGATTCTCTACAGAGGACTGTACCGTGCACGAAAATTAGCATGACGATTCAGAACATGGAGCTGGGCGTAAGATGCTGCGCTATATGAAAGAAAACAACATTTACAATGCAGCTTTCGTTATCACAAAGTGGATGGGTGATGCCCATATTGGACATCAGAGATTTTCGATCATGGAAAAACTGTTAAATGAAGTCGCCAATTCTTTGGAAATGTGACTTTCGATGTCATACAGACATACACACATAAGTCAGGCAATTTAAGACTGACGTATCCATAATAACAGGTGACCTTTTTGATTTTGTAAATATGTTCATTTTTCATATGTAGGCCTAAGTACGAATATCAATGCCTTTTTCTCTTCAAATTTAATGTAATGAAAGTTTTCATTAAGAATATTATTTTTGTTTAACATATAAATGTGTAAAACCGGATTTAAAAATAGTTTTCAACTTGGTAAATATATTTGTACTTTTTCCGGATTTACATATTCGATATGATTTATATATAAAAATGTTTTTGCCCTATCGACTAAATCTCTAACACGACGTGCACATCTATCACTCTTTGATGCATGTGTCTTTATTACTAAACCATTCTCTAATCTCCTCTTCTATCTACTCTTCTACCTTTAGCATGTTTAGAGCAACACTTTTTCTGATGGTGAGTAAATGTTTGTCAAAGTTTTTTGCACCAGTTCAATTTTATATCTCATGTCTGGGTTTACAGTAGTTTCAGCAAATTGTCAGGGTCTGCATGACTTTAAAAAGAGAAAGGACGTGTTCCAATATTATAAGCAACTTCAATGCAATATTCTGTGTCTACAAGACATTTACTTTACAAGTGATATGGAGAATGGTATTAGAAATGAATGGGGATCTGAGGCATATTTTAATTCATTTTCGTAAAGTAAGCGTCTGAGTTTAATATCAATATATAGACCAAATGAGGACTCACCCTCATTTTATGAAAGACTGTCAGATATTATAAAGGATTTATCAAATCAAGATGTTATTTTGGTTGGAGATTTTAATCTGGTTTTAGACCCAGAAAAGGATTATTTTAATTATCTTCATATCAATAATCCAAAGGCAAGAAGCAAAGTTCTAGAAATCATCTCTGATTTTGATTTCAGTGATATTTTTAGAGAAATGCATCCTGATGAAACAAGATATACTTGGCTTAAACTTTTTCCTAGTAAACAAGCAAGATTAGATTTCTTTCTTATATCAAATTCTTATTTAAATAATGTTCAAGAAAGTAAAATTTTGAATAGTTATAAATCTGATCACTCACCGATATGCCTAAAGATTAAATTGAATGAGTTTACTCATCGAAAAGGTTTGTGGAAATTTAATAACTCACTTCTTAAAGATATTAAAGATACTGAAACAGTCAACAAAGTTATTCAGGAAACAAAGGAAAATTATGTATTACCTATCTATTCTAAAGAATGTATGAAAGGAATATCAGATGCAGAAATTCAGTTTACTACAGATGAACAGCTTTTACTTGAAATACTATTGTAATATATCACTTGATTTGTAAACGTAATATTATGCAGTCGTCCAGTTCTCATTCTTGTTAAATCTATGTTCAACATGTGCCTGCTAGGAAAATTGTTCATTTATGATTTTATTGAAAATAATATGTCAACTTATCTAAATACGATTTTAGTAATAGCTATTATCATCATGATTTACCTGTTGTCGCTTCATGTAATATCGTAGGACTTATTATATCGGGGAATAGAGGGTGGATTTTACATTTCATGTTTTGGAAGTCATCATTATTTACTCGGATCGTCATTTCCGGTTTGGTGACCTATATGTATTTACTAGTAATGTATTGTTCTATTCAAGTTATGAATATGAGATCGTATTCTACATTTTAGTTTGAGTTGTTTTGTGATTTGAAGCTACAAGTTGTTATTTATTGTGAGCAATAACTTTATAATCAGTCAGCTTTATCGGGACTACATTTGGTGTACGTTAGATATTCATACGCTACATTGTTCAGCATATATTGTACAGTCTAGGGATGTTTTATAAACAATGAAGGAATTTATTAATTCGTCTAGTCAAGCTTAATTTATTTCCACTTGTTAATTTTACATAGTTTTACTTGTTACGATGTTGTACGGTAGCTTGTGTGGCAAAAGTAGTTCTTGTGTGGGAACTTGTGTGGGAACTCAGCTTTCCGTACAAGCTGTTGATTGGTTAATAGTTCATACGGCATAATTTCATTGGATAATTCGAGTCATGTGACAGGGAATAGGAAGTTTTAAAAGCAAGTGCGTACTACGCTACAACAGATTTCAGCTAGTTGTATGGCGGCTACATTTGAAAGTTAAAAAGAAAGAAAACCAAAACGGTGATATACTTAGAATGTTATTTACGTATATTTAACCTAGTTAGAAATCTCCTACCACACTGGACGACGTAAACTTGTGTTTCTGAAGAATCAGCTGTTTTATATTGATATTTATATATTGTATTGTTATGATTATGAGATGCTGCACATACAATAAATGCTGAGTATGACTGATCAATCATCTTGAGTATCATTCAACAAAGAATCTACACAGAGTGGTGCCTGGTTATTTAAATTACATAAGAACAAATTTGATTACTGTTACATCCAGACAGAAGATGAATTATTTAGATGATAAACAATGGCCTATATATATGCTGAGGATTCATAAATACTAGCCACCCCTGGGGTAGCTTACACTATTAATGGAAATTAGAGGCAAGACAATTTCTTATTCTAGTTATGTAAAGAAAAAAAAAGCAATGAGAAGGAAGGATCATACGTGGGACATTGCTGCAGAAAAACTTAGTGATACACAAAAGAATAGTCTTGAAGGGGAGATAACTTTAAGTGAAGCATTACTAGTTTTTAAAAATATGTCAAATAATAAAAGTCCTGAAAGCGATGGCTATACAACAGAATTTTTCAAAGTTTTCTGGAAACAGCTGGGCAATTTCATAGTAAGATCAATAAATCATGGTTACCAAAAAGGAGATCTTTCTGTAACACTAAAACATGGAATTATCACTTGTATACCCAAAGAAGGAAAAAGAAAACTTTTCATAAAAAATTGGCGTCCCATATCATTTATTATTAAACGTTGTATATAAAATAGGTTCTTGCTGTATAGCAAGTCGAATGAAAAAATATCTTGAATACAGTTATAAATTCAGACCAGACAGGTTTTGTACCCGGAAGATACATAGGAGAAAACACAAGATTAATTTATGATCTAATGCATTATACAGAAGAAAAAAATATCCCTGAAATGTTATTAATGATTGATTTTGAAAAAGCATTTGACACTATGTCATGGAATTTTATTGATAAAGCCTTGGAATTCTTTAATTTTGGTCCTTCTTTAAGAAGATGGGTTTCATTATTTCAATGTAATATTGTATCAGCAATCACTCAAGCAGGCCACCTATCTAATTTCTTTAAACTAGGCCGTGGTTGTCGCCAGGGTGATCCAATTTCACCATATTTATTTTTACTATGTGCAGAAATTCTAGCTTTAAAAATAAAAAATAATAAAAATATTAAAGGGATTAAAATTGATGGGGAGGAAAACCTAATGTCTCAATATGCAGACGACACACTAATTATACTAGATGGAACAGAAAAATCCCTCATAAATTGCATTGAAGAAATAAATCAATCTTATAAATTATCAGGACTTAAGATAAATCTCTCGAAAACACAAATAGTCTGGATAGGAAGCAAAAAATATTCAAATGAAAAATTTCTTCATGAAATGAATTTTAAATGGACAACACAATTTAAAGTATTGGGTATTTATTTTGATGTTGACTTAAGCAGAGTTCCAAAACTCAACTATGACAAAAGATTGGTCAAATGGTTTGAAGGATATTAAACTATGTAGCTTCTGTGAGACATGTGAGGAAACAATCTTTCATATTATATGGGAATGCCAGAAGGTTCAGGAGCTTTTACATAGTTTTACCATTCTTTGTGAAGCTCATAATTTAGAGTTTCCAAAAGATAGTTGTAATTTCATTTTTGGAAATCTAAAACCCAACAATACTGAATTAAACACAATATTTTTATGTATTAAATCATTTATTTATAGAACTAAATGCCGGAATGAGGTTTTGAGATTACAAGCATTACGTGGAGATATTAAAACATTGCTATCTACGATGAAATATAGTGCAACAATAAGTAATCAAATTAATAAATTTAATAATAAATGGAAAGACTGGCTTTTACTCATGTAAGACCCTGAAACCAGACACCATGAGACCTTTTGCAATGCTTGGACATATACATATACCATTACCTTATTCCTTTGAACATGCTCTTCTGTTCTTCTTTCACCATTTCTCACCCCTCTTTCTTTCTCTCTTTCTTTCTTTCTCTTTCCCCCTCTCAATTGTCACTATTATATTTTTTTGTATTTATTATCTATTTATGTATGTATTAATGATGCATTGATGTTAATAAGATGCATTTATGTTAATAAGATATTATAAACATGTATAATGTGACAATTGATATTAATTTTAAAAAAATTCCAAAAGTAGTCAAATGACCAGTCATGGCTTTGCTATACTTGAGAGGATAATTTTTAAAGAATTTTCCTATGTATTTCTATCTGATTATCAATTTCCATCACAGTTTAATCTCTCTGGATTTTTTTTGTTGTTGTATGAACTAAATGCTAGTAGCAATTAAAGAAAACTGACCACTCTTAGTTTAAGTTTCAGTGCAAATGAAGTTATGAGCAGGCTGTTCATGCATTCTTGATAATTGTAAAAAATGTTGAACAAATAAAACATTTAAATTATTTATTTTGCCTTGCACACATGTCATCTTAAATCTTAAATTAAAGCCCGAGCTTTTAAATAAAAGGGTTATAAACTTATAACTACAAGGGTTACAAATTCTGGAGAGAAAAAAATAAATCAGCTTAACTAAGGCATATTTGCTACTTTATTAATCAATGTTGTATTGTATCCCTCTAAATAATTTGTTGCTCCCATATCTCTTGTTAAACTCTGATGTTTAAAACACACCAACATGGACACCGGAAACCTTTTTAAAAACAAATCTGAATCTGAGGACGCATGTTTATTGATTTAATAAAAAAACTTTCCTAAAATAGAAAGAGAACAGAATTTATAATTTTGAGGGGAAGTGAGGGGTTAAAGCTTTAAGATAATTGATCTCATAGGATAAAAGAGAAGAAAGCATGTAAGATTTTTTTGCGCTATTTGGCGGAATATTTATTAACATTTTGGTTTGGTCAAAGATGACGGCATAACCAATAGATATGTACGACACGAGTGATTAAAGGTCATTTGTCTGTAAAAAATTTTAATACAAAATTAAACAGCTAATGTAAAGAGTTAACACGAATTTTAAAGAGAAAAAGATTGTTGAAGGAGAGGTTATTTGTGTGTATATGTGTGTTTGTGGAAAGTTTCTTTCAAACATTTTACATCATTTTGAAGGCTTCTTACCTTTGACCTATATCTCCAAGAAAGCAAAACGGGGCGAAGTGATTAATACAGAATTGATAAGCTGGAATGTACTAATCTTTCGACCAATCTTTTTGGTCGCAAGTTCATCGTCAATATGACTGTATCAAGAAAACTGGTACTCGCAGGAAATACTCACAAGAAATGAAGGAAAAGCAGAAAAGTAGGTATGTAGCTACCTATAGTATGATTAGACCAAGCTACGAGGGTGCAATCGAAAGAATTGTGAACTAATGAAATAAAATTTATTCTATGCAATTGGTGCTTTATAAACTTATAAGGAACACTAATCAAGGAAAGTTGAATAACCGTTGAAAATGTTAACTTGATGTTGTATCACGTACCTGTGTATTTTCCTTTACTGGCAGCAGTTCATTAAATCTTGATACATCAAGGAGGTGGAGCTTCCAAACAAACGATAACTTCCAATATCAGGCAGTTATTGTACAGAAAACTGTACAGTAGCTTCTTACCAAGTCTTAGGAAACCCCACCTTCTTTTGAAAAAAGGAAAACAATTTTAACAACATTTTTATTACGTCGTGTAACATTAATCAGTAAACTGAACTTTTTTGCCCCAAAACTTTACATTTACATACTTTCTTTTAGCAAGTCTCAATTCTAAAAAATTGAAAGAAATATTACAGTTATGAAAGTGTTGACATTTGTTATATGGGAATCAAAAACTTGGGGTGTTTTCTTTAGATGGCCTTCATTTTCACTTCCCATGTCGGACTCCTCGCGCTTTCTTTTCTCTCGCAACTGTGGTACTCCGGGATCGAGTAATTCCGAAACCTTTCTGGAAATTTCGTCACAAGGTTTATTATCAATATTTACGGACTGCTTTCTCAGTTCGATGCCCTGTTCTCCTCTTTATTTCTTGCTCGTCCACCCCTGCCATACATAACTGAGTGGCACACGTGCGTTTTCCGGAATGGTTACTGTATTGTCCAGACAGTCCAGCTTTTGCGCAGATCGTTTTCATCATGGTCTTAATCTTGTTTACACCAACAACCTGGTTCCCGTATTTCGGCGGATGTCCTTGCAACGGACGTCGATAAAATGGTCCCTCGTTACCAAGGCCAGCCAAATAAGTCTTGTAAAAGTCAACGATGCAACGTTCACCTAAATTGAATGATTAATAGTAATAAATAAAATGAGGTGCATATGGGTTATGTTATTCATGAATATTTCCGAGTCGTTACGTATCAATAGTGATGCACAAATAATTCTGAAATTAAAATTAGATTATATACTCAATGAAATCGTATCTTACCAGGTGAACTGTAATGTCGAATCTGCTTGTTTGTCAGCTGCATTTGGGCCAACCCACCCTTTTAAGTCTTGCTAGCACGTCCAATGAATTCCACGTATTTTCCAGAGCTGTCCTCCCCAAGATCAGACTGACTACACTCAAGTTCGTGATGCTCGTCATGCCCCCTTAAACCAAAGAGTTTATAGTTATAGAAAAAAATAGTATGTAAGACTTTCGGAACTCCCATCCTCAAATACACCTTCCTCCCACATGCTTTCCTCATCCTGTGGCATAATGTGCTCAGCTTGCTTAATCACCGTCCTAAACCTGCGCTTCAGAATTCAGAATGTCTTTTATTTTGCTGTCAAGAAATTTCCGGAATTCACTAAACCTTGGGCCATTATTGTCCAAAATATTTTTGTCGAAAACCTTTTTTTATTTCTGAGGTGGCCCAATATCCTACACGATACAAAGTACAGAAATCGGGGAGAGTATTCAAAGCAATCTTTTCTTCGAGTTTCCACAATAAAGCACCCCAAGTAGAAATTCAACTGTTCTGCCGTCATTAAATGTAAGTGGGTATTTCATCAACGGAATTACCATTACGTTTTTTCTCGAGATTCCTCGAAAACCTTGAGAGCCCAGGTGGTATTTTTCTTGGTGTTAATATTCTCATTCGACGCAATCAATTTTGAAATTTCATCATCTGTCACCGGTTTTCAGAACTGTTCAACGTTATCATCACCAGGTTCCGATTTTGCTGGTCGATGCTTTGCATCGGAAATATTAGCTACTGGGTCCACTGTATCTAGGTTGAAAGACGTAAATTTGGTACCAATTTCACTGTCCATATTTTCGACACGATTTAAATTCAGCACTTCACATAGACCCTCGGATATGGCATTTTCTTCTTCAATTTCATTACATACTTGCAAGAGTTCGATATCTTCGTCAGTAACTCCACACATGTTAAAAAAGTCTTAATCTCCTAAATCGCACAGGTTAATAGTGGACAAATGCAAATACGCCTAATTAGGTCTAATACGTCCATCCTCCTCAACTTCATCTACGTTAATGACTAAATGCGCAGAATATCACGAAGAATTAGCGGGAAATGACTACGGAATGTCCCGAGAGTCTATAGAACCAATAATATACCGGTTGCAGCGCGGGAAATGATTACGAAATCTATCGAATGCTGCCGATACTTTCGAGCCTGTATTACGAAAACCCCGATATTTTCGCGGGTTATTTTCCGAAATAAATTCCCACGCTGTTTCATGGAAAATTTTCGCCCTAATATTTCGAGCTTTCTGATTGGTTCATTGATACAGGTCAGTTAAATTACATTTTATCTCATGAATCATGGATAATCAAGGGGGCGGAGACTCGTTTGCTTTGCAAACTCGTCACCGCCCCCTTGGTTATCCATGATACACTCGATAAAATGTACTTTAACTATAACTTGTGATATCTGGTTAAATCATCATTTTATACGAAAGGTACTGTGTGATCATCAGGCGCTGTCGCCGTTACGTTTCATGACGTCGGACAACGTCAATGTTTCTCAATGTCCGGTCTCTCTTACTCAATAATTTCTTTTTTCTGATGCGAATTACTTGAGTTAAGTAAAGACTGAAACAAGGCGTAATGATATGACTTTATCATACCAAGAACAGCTGATTTCAATGCATCAAAAGGTTTAGTAGTAATAAGTAATAAAAATGTAAAATAAATTGATTAGGATAAATTACGTAACGTATTTTACTCAGAGTTACATGGAATATCCATCTCTCCAGAAGTGCAGTCATTCACACTTTCAGGGACAATGCACAGAATAATATTGTTTTAACCATTATCTTCTACGATAATAATTCAATAAACTTTATGGAAGGCTTCCTATATTTTATCTATGAAGTAAAGAGTATCAAATTTCTGTTCGCCGTCGAGAAAATTTGTCTAAAACACAAAGTGCTATGTCGTCATCTATGACGGAAACTTTTCTACATTTTTCATTGGCTGAAAAGATTTCAATTTTGAAACTGAATTTTTAAACCAACTGATTTTAAGATTTTGCTTTCTACACGAGCTGCACATGACTTGAGCTAAACAGCTTTTAAATTTAGATTTTGGGAGAGTAATAATCATAGAGAGTTTCGTTCTTTTTAACCCTGATTCTATCTGTATTGGAGGATTGCGTCTCTATTATGACTTAAGCTGTGCCCAATTCTGTTTTTCCAAAGAGTCATAAAACATTCTATGTTTAATTCTCTATTGACGATTGTTTCTGTACTGGGAGGTTAGTTTTCTTTAGACTATGATTTTATTTGATCTGGGAGTTTAGTTTTCTTTTGACTGTGATATCATTTGTACTGAGAGTTTAGATCAATATTGGGGTTTTATGTTTGTCTTTTGCATAGTATTTTCAACTTCTATTTCATTTTCCCTAAGGAGAAAAAATTTAAGGTATCATCCATTTTACTAAGCCTGTGAGATGAAATTAAGTCTTCTTCAAAGAAAAGATGTGTTTTTGTCATCTATCCTCAAGCTCCACAACTGTTCCATGTCTTAAGGGTCATAATCATCGGGAGTTTAGTTCTCTATTGACCATTTTATCTTAACAGTTTAGATACTTATCAACCTTAAACAGGTCGAGACCACTACCTTATATGGAAGGCAATTTTCTTTGTCTTCGATGTCTTTTCGATGTCTTCGTCACACTCGTTCTCTAATCAAGTGAATGAGTCCCAAAGCATGACACTCTACTACGGGTTTACGATTCAATGGCGAAACGCAGTTTTCGTCGGTTTACTGCACATTATTTAACTCGTCACCGGAAAAAGTGTAGAGCTTCTTTATCACCTTATAAGACCGTAATTGGAAGATTATATTCTAAAGACATTGCGCCATGCTCACATTTAACCATTTGATATTGGAGTTGTTTTAGATGATTAATAGTTGCTTCGAATACCGTACAAACGCTTTGACGTTTGCATGTACATAAAACATTTTCTGATAATATTGAGGGTTTAAATAATAATTGCACACCTTCTCCCGCTGTCTAAAACCAAGGACCTATATACTACCTTCTAAAACTATGTACACGTTTATCACGTGAATAAATCTCAATGTTTTATCGACTCAATAGCACAGGTCTACGTCTTTTTGAACAATGGTTTAAGCCGATGTATTATAAGTTGATATAATTTTGTAAATGTGAGCATAGAAATGAAAGATTATACATCATTTTAAATATTTCTTTCACAAATTTAAAAAAAAAGAATTGAAAATAAGTTTCCAAGGGACAATTCAAGTTGCTCTTTATTTTCAACACGACTGGGTACTTATAGTCCACAATGCATTGTAGTTCATTCAGCAGTAGGTAAAGTAAACAGATAGCTATTTCACATATATCTACATCCACTGAATATTTTCTCCTTTATTTCTTGAGAAAACCCATTGCGTTAATCACTGCATGAACTAAATTAGGCATGCAGCCTGTACAGATTTCTTGATCAGTGGCTGTTCCATCAATGAAACGTATAAAGACGTTCACATCATAAATACAATAATTAAACTTTTTAATCCTTCTTTAAATGATTATTTGAACAGATATAAATATAAACAATAAAATGTTTTTCTTTGTTTGTTATTACTAGAATCGCAGCTATTGCAGAAAAAAAATTACAATCTTTACACGAACAGGCCGCCATATTCTTATGTTAACGTTGTAACGCACATTTGATTGAATTTGTTTGGTCTTGAAAATTCTCTTCGCCCCAACATTTACAATAATGTTCTGCAGTTCTGTTGAGGAATTCTTAGTTTTTAATACACGAAGAATGATCCATACTCAGAATAATCTTACCATATAATGAGTTCTTGATATATTTCTAGATAAAAGAGGTGAAATATCTACATCTACATCTACATCGTACGTTGGTCCGTCATCCTTGACGATTACTCAACGGCGCAGCGCTTTGACAACATTGTTAGAAAGATTAAAATGTAAAAACGGTTAAAAGGTTAAAAAGGGAAGTTTTCAGCTCTTCTGTCAGCAGCCAGTCCGGTAACCGTAGCGGCCCTGAGACTTACTAGTAGAGGTCTCCCGGCATTGCCTACTGACTTCACTAGAGCTTACTTGCTCCCTGAGCCATCTAGAAGGAAAGTGATGTGAGCCCCTGCTTGAAGTGTACCAAGTCAGGGGCCTCAGCAACAGATGCTGGTAAAGTGTTCCAGGTTATGATAGTCCTGGGGAAGAAACTGAACTTATAGATGTTGGTTCTGCACTGATGATGTTGGAATCTGTAGGAATGGGAGGATCTGGTTCGACTTGACGATGGAGTGACATACTGAGATAGCGGGATATCTACCAGGCCTTTCCATGCCTTATAAAACATGGCGAGCTGTGCCTTGGTCCTACGACTCTCTAAGGATTCCCACTGAAGACTGTCTAGCATGTCTGTAACACTGCTGGTATTCCTGTATCTATTTGTGACATACCTAGCAGTTCTTCTCTGGACCATTTCAAGTCGGTGGATGTGATCCTTTGTGTGGGGATTCCATACTGAGGCACAGTACTCCAATGTGGGCCGAACTAGTGCCATATATGCCTCTGTCTTGGTCTTCTCATTGGTGATATGGAGGTTCCTACGTAAGAAGCCAAGAGTAGAGTTAGCCTTCTTAACTGTCTTATCAATATGGACCCTCCATGACAAGTTGTTAGTTATCCATACCCCTAAGTACTTGGTGGTCTCTACATTCTCTAACTTCTGACCTTTCAGTGAGTAGCTGTAGAGCTGCGGGTTGCGGGATCTGGTGAACACCATGGTGTTACACTTGTCTGGATGGAAATCCATTCCCCATGTTTTCTCCCACTCCTCTAGGTGATGTAGGTCTTGTTGGAGTTGTTCGCAGTCCTCCCGACTGTGTATCTGGCGATAAAGGACACAGTCATCAGCAAATAATCTCACATGGCTATTGACACAAGATGGCAGGTCATTGATGAAGATGAGGAAGAGCACAGGCCCAAGCACACTCCCTTGTGGGACTCCGCTGATGACAGGTGCGGGCTCTGATGTGGCTCCTTCCACCACCGCTTGCTGGGATCTCCCGGTCAAGAAAGAGCGGATCCATACATGAGTGTTACCGCGGATTCCACTGTGGTGAAGCTTCATAAGAAGTCTCTCATGTGGGACGCGGTCAAAGGCCTTGCTAAAGTCTAGTACAACCATGTCATGTTGGATACCTTTGTCCCATGCTCTTGCCAGGTCATCAAATAATGTGAGTTGTTGGGTCTCACAGCTCCTTCGTGCCCGGAAGCCATGCTGCACATCTGATAATATGCTGTACCTATCCATGTGGTTCATGATGTTACTGACCAATATGTGCTCTAACAGCTTGCAGCATATGCATGTTAAGGAAACTGGCCGGTAATTTGAGGCTTTGTATCTCTCACCTTTTTTGAAAATAGCTGTTACATTTGCCTTTCTCCAGTCATTTGGTACGATGCCCTCAGACAAGCTTTTACAGAACAGTTGAGTGAGGAGTGGAGCAATCTCAGCTGACATGTCCTTCAGAACTCTGGCTGGTATAGAATCAGGTCCTGAGGCTTTGTTAGGATTGAGCTTCCTCAGTAGCTTGCAGACTCCTTCCTCTGAGATCTTAATGTCAGGCATTTGTGGGGATGGTGTACAATGAGGCATGGGGATATTCTGGGTATCCTCTCTGGTAAATACAGATTCGTACTGGCGATTCAGAATATCCGCCTTGTCTTTTGCCTCAGAATGTAGTACTCCTCTGTCCTTTAGTGGTGACACTCCATTGCTGTCCTTCCTCATGGCATTCACAAACCTCCAGAAGCGTTTTTGTTTATTTGGCTGCATATCAGACTCTGCGTTGCCAACTTCAATAATGTTGTTCACATAGTCCCAGTATGCTTTCCGTACAGCGGTTTGTGCTTCAGATTTCGCCTGTAGGTATTTATCTCTGATCTTACTTGATTTCTTCAATTTCTGTTTTGTAAAAAGCTTGTTTCGCTTACGCATCTTGCGTTTTACCTCTTTCGTGATCCATGGCTTGGGAACCTTGTTTCCTGACATCAGCTTTGATGGGATGTGCTTTTCCATTACACCTAGAAGGGTGTCCTTGAAGAGTTCCCAACAGCTATCTACTGACAACTCTGATATAGCCTTGGTATATGTACTGCAGAAGGTATGTAGATCATGCCTAAAATTTTCTAGATCTGCCTTGCTGTACATGAAGACTTTCCTGGGAGGTCTCTTTGGTCGTACTGCACGCAAGCTGGATTCCACGTACACTGCTTCGTGGTCCGAGATGCCAGGTATCACATCACATTTGTTGATCAGAGTGTGGTTATTCGTGAAGAATAAGTCCAATATGTTTGATGTGGTCTCTGTCGTTCGAGTTGGTTTGTGCACCATCTGATTAAGGGAAAAGTCACTGGCTATAGTGATCAGTTGGTTGCACAGAGTGATGTTTGATCCTGTTTAAGTTAACAAGGTAAGTGCTATTCTAGGCTAATTATAGTGTAACCCGGGGTCTTATGGCGTTTTGGATTTAGTAGGGATGAAATGACTATAGTAAAGTTTACACCATTTATTTAACGATAATACATCGGTTGAGGTTTTGACCCTGGAACATAGTAAAAAGCTTAATAAACAACATTGCAAGAAAGATAACTCTTAGTCTCATGTTTCGGGATAAAATGAAAATACCAGATATTTTCCTTTATACACAAGACTCAAAAATATTTGGGTCTGTGAAAATTATCTATGACTGCTCATTATTATGACAAACAAAGTATTATAAATATACTGATAATATACTCATTTAAGTCTCACTGCATATTATCATGCAAGACCTTATTTCACATGAATTCATGAAGAACATGTTTACATGTATGTTTCATCAGTATTATGATCATAAATGTGTCAGGATATATATTTCAAACCAAAAACTCTAGAAATAATGCTTACCTCACATGAGGTGTAAAGGTAGACTTACAATAAGTTAAGCCTACATCCTCTGATCCTGTGAATTCTATCTAAAGGTAAAAATAAATTCACTAACTTAATTCAGCTATTCAGTTCACTATGCTATATCTATATTTATATTACCAATCCTGTATTTCCTTTCAAAATAAATGTTACACTCATACTCGTTCTTTCAGTACAATCAGCCATTTTAATAGAATTGGTATCTAACTATTTCTAATATTACGGAACACATACTTATGTATCTAATAGAAAGACTATATAGGTAAATACAAATTTTCTGACCTGATTATGAAACAGATTCCAATTACAGGTTAAAATTTTGGACAAAACTGACTGACACAACACAGAATGCAGCACAGGAACTACATATAACACACAACAGTAAATCTCCCCCCAAAAGTATCACATGACCAAATTCTTTACAATTGACCACACTGACCAATGAAAAGCAAGGAAAAGGGTATTCCCTCTAAATATAGGTACAGTGTGTAAAAGTTAAAATACTCACATTAGTGATATACTCATTTAGAAAATAACTTAAATAGTAGTTTAAATATATATTCACATTCAACAAATTCATGGTTCAAATAATTTTCTAACTAATGAAAATACTAAATTAATTAATCATAATAAACTGATAAAAATATCTACAAATTTTACTCTGCCACCATAGTATTTCAAGGATTCTTCATAATCATACCGAAGGAAGATCTATTGAACATCTATTGAATGAAAGAAATATCTATAACTATGTAATTAACTCTTAATCAATTATCCCACAATCTTAATCTTGAATACCACTATTAACCCTAAATAATCTTAATTAAAATTTAAGAAAATAACCTTCAAATTTTTTTGAAAATTTTTTCGATTAAACGAATACAGATTTTCTAACTAATACCATCCTTCCGACCAATTTATCGATAACCAGGTTACAAATTGCCATCTCTACATATCAATTATATTTTTGACACCGAAATGCATCAGTTTATCAAATCATGCAATTGAGACTCGATGGATAGAACTTGTTCTGCATGGAATGGTTATTCCCACCTCTGCTAATAATTTGTATTGTTTTGTAGTAGTTTAGGGTGGAATGAAGACATCAACCTGGAATGCTCAGTAGTTTCTGAACCTCAATAGCTAGTTTGCAAGGCTCCTAGTTTGATTTCCGATCCAACCACATTTTTTTCATTATACATGTATATTAATCTATATATGTTCAGATTATGTTAACTAATTTCTCTTTTCCCTATTACAAAAGCGATGGACTTAACCAGATGATCATTTTTCGTTATTTTATTTAACTTAAAACTAGCTCAAAAAGGTTTTTGAATGCACGCTACAAAAGTACGTTTCATTTTCAGTATCAATAACATCATGTTGCAATTGCTGTTCTAAAAAGAGTTTTCAGGAAATGTTATATGCAAAGAAACTGTACAATTTTTTTCCTCATTTTAGTTCTAATCTAACATCCGTCTGAATCTGTACATTTGTTATGACCTCAATTTAACCAAACTACATCACCTTAAAGCTTTGAAAGTAAAACTAAATACAATGAAAATATTACTGGAGTGTACAGGCATAAAGCAAAAAAAAAAAAAAAAAAAAAAAAAATTAAAACCTCTAAATCTATCATTGCACCATTAAAAAATCATTCTTTCAACAGATATTGTTCTTTTGAATATGAATTTACATTAATAACAGTTTTTGCAAAACCTATGACATCATAGGAGGATGGAGATACCTAAATTTCATTATAAAGACATTTTTCATTAAAATGTGAGTTGTTGTCACGTGAATGTTGTCAAATTTTATTATCCACTCAGCTATATTTCACTTATTCTTCTCTTCAAAACATCACCACTAAGTCTTAATATGGCCTGGAAAGAAATAAATCAGATAATTCCTATAAAAATATAACATTTTAGAGATTAAGTTGACAAGGATTATCATATAGAGACTATTTCTTTTTTTTTATATAAAAATAACACAGACATTGAACAAGTTAGTCTTTAAAAAGATTTTTTTATTGTAAAACTATTTTTAGACTAATTATACGAATTAGAAATAAATGGCATTATTAAATAATTGAGAAAATACTTGAACTTTGCAAATACTGTACAGAAGTACAAAAATACAGATAGGATTGTTTTATACAGATGTAAATTTTATTCCCATGTTTTTTTTTTGTTTCTATGGTATAATTTAATTTGCATTATTTTCTTCTGAGAGATATATGCTCTAAAAATCATTTTATTGTTAAATATAAATTTGGCCCTATATTTTTTTTTTTACCTACGCCATAAACATTAATGAATGCCTGGTCTTACTCTATCAGAGGAAATAAATTTTAACAGTCGAGAGATGTTCGACAACCACAATTAAAATTGTTTCATTTAAATTTCACTGTTGGAAAACAAAATTACCTTAAACACATATTACTTAAACTCACCTGAGAAATATCAGCCCAGATTATGTTAAAGACATCATCACTCATTTCGGGGCTACTTCCTGGAGTATGGCTGTAATTATTTCTGTATAAACGAATTCTTTCTATGTCGTCACTCTCCGTGATGTCCACTATTCTAGGTTCTTTTCCCCATCCATTTCCTGGGGGAGCTATGTCCGAGAAATTCCTCAACAGTTTATACATGATGGTAACGTCCATAGATAAAGATGATACACCAGTGTTGGATCCACCTTCAATAAATTACTAAAAATTACTAGACCTTCTCGTCTGAAATGAATTAAGTAGAGGTTATGATTTTCTTCTACACTCATTTATTTATATACACAGTCAGAATTACTTAAATCCCCACAACCTAATTTGCCAAGGGAGTATGTGGTTTTTAATTTAATTAACAATCAGTTCCAAAATTCATTTTGGAACTCATCAAATAGGCTGAAACAATGCTTTCAATGTCTTTAAGTTTAGTAAACATAGATCAGAATAGCTTTAAAATTGTATAAAAATAAAGATTTCTTATATTTTGAACAATTTAGTAATTCAATCGTAAGTTTGTTGTGTACATGATATCACTTGTAGCACAAAAAAAAGAAAAAGAAAAAAAGAAAAATGTTTTTGGTAATTACAATATCTTATATGAAGAAACATTGAAATCAAGCAAAACATTTCTAATATTTAAATTTAGTATTGAAACCATTCTTATTTTCTATCCTTTTTAACATTAAATTCGTTTCAACTTGTACTCTTCTGTTCTAGTTTTGATATTAAAATTGCTTCGCTGTATTATTTAAAGACGTTTGTCGTTTTTTTTTTATTCTGATAACTTTTTTTTTACTCTTTTATCCAATACTATTTCAAAAGGAATAACTTGTAAATAAATATTAGGATCTTGTTCTTTAAGTGATTAGTTGAAAGCTGTAAAATCACTGTTTTTAGGGGTAACATTTTCTTGATTTGAGAAAAACTAAGAGGTTTGGAGGGATTCAATTTCTTTGTTAAAGGAAAAACAAATATTGTGTTAGCTGCAGAACTGTAGCTCTCTGCTTGAGAAAATTCGGATAGATAAAGCAGAGAGCTACAGAGCCAAGCGTTGTAAAAACCTTCGATTTACGCCGACGATTTTTCGTCGCTCACTATGGGTATTTATTCGTGTATTTAATACTTTCCCAAGCTTTGGAAATAATTTTAAATGGTATTTCATAATTACTTATACATTCAACTTTGATTCCTGATCATTTACTTACCTCTCAACGCTAACAAATGGCTGTTTGTGGTTACGGACGTCGAAATGGAACTCTTTTACACCGACATTACAAAACTATATAAAGGACTGTTTCAGTGTACTTTACTAGATTTACCCCTTGTAATACATATTGTGACCCCACCCTACCCCACTGATCATAATTTAGACAATTTGAAATCTACACTACCCCAGGATGC
Organism: Saccostrea cuccullata; assembly: GCF_032062105.1. Classification (NCBI taxonomy): domain Eukaryota; kingdom Metazoa; phylum Mollusca; class Bivalvia; order Ostreida; family Ostreidae; genus Saccostrea; species Saccostrea cuccullata. Next base: position 41,265 of record NW_026936681.1, read on the forward strand.
TTCCATATTTAAGTTTCAGCTTTTCTGTCCCAGTTGTTATTAAGAAGATTTTCAAAGCTTTTTCCTATATATTTCTATGTAAAACTTTAATTCCCCATTGTGTCCCCGCCCAATCCCCAGGGGTCATGATTTGAACAATTTAGAATCTACACTACCCCAGGATGCTTCCATATAAGTTTCAGCTTTTCAGGCACAGTGGTTCTTGAGAAGAAGATTTTCAAAGATGTTTCCTATATATTTCTATGTAAAACTTTGATTCCCCATTGTGGCCCCGCCCAACCCCCGGGGGTCATGATTTGTATAATTTAGAATCTACACTACCCCAGGATGCTTCCACATAAGTTTCAGCTTTTCTGGCACAGTGGTTCTTGAGAAGAAGATTTTCAAAGTTTTTTCCTATATATTTCTATGAAAAACTTTGATTCCCCATTGTGGCCCCGCCCAATCCCCGGGGGTTATGATTTGAACAATTTAGAATCTACACTATCCCAGGATGTTTCCACATAAGTCTCAGCTTTTCAGGCACAGTGGTTCTTGAGAAGAAGATTTTCAAAGTTTTTTCCTATATATTTCTATGAAAAACTTTGATTCCCCATTGTGGCCCCGCCCAATCCCCGGGGGTTATGATTTGAACAATTTAGAATCTACACTACCCCAGGATGCTTCCACATAAGTTTCAGCTTTTCTGACACAGTGGTTCTTGAGAAGAAGATTTTCAAAGATTTTTCCTATATATTTCTATGTAAAACTTTGATTCCCCATTGTGGCCCCGCCCAATCCCCGGGGGTCTTGATTTGAACAATTTAGAATCTACACTATCTCAGAATGTTTCCACATAAGTCTCAGCTTTTCAGGCACAGTGGTTCTTGAGAAGAAGATTTTCAAAGTTTTTTCCTATATATTTCTATGAAAAACTTTGATTCCCCATTGTGGCCCCGCCCAATCCCCGGGGGTTATGATTTGAACAATTTAGAATATACACTACCCCAGGATGCTTCCACATAAGTTTCAGCTTTTCTGACACAGTGGTTCTTGAGAAGAAGATCTTCAAAGATTTTTCCTATATATTTCTATGTAAAACTTTGATTCCCCATTGTGGCCCCGCCCAATCCCCGGGGGTTATGATTTGAACAATTTAGAATCTACACTACCCCAGGATGCTTCCACATAAGTTTCAGCTTTTCTGGCCCCGTGGTTCTTGAGAAGAAGATTTTTTAATGACCCCACCCTATTTTTGTCTTTTCTTGATTATCTCCCCTTGCGAGGGGATATGTCCCTTCATTTTAACAATTTAAATTCCCCTTCACCCAAGAATGCTTTGTACCAAGTTTGGTCAAAATTGGCCCAGTGGTTCTTGAGAAGAAGTCGAAAATGTGAAAAGTTTACGGACGGACGGACAGACGGACAGACGGACGGACGGACGGACGACGGACACAATGTGATCAGAAAAGCTCACTTGAGCCTTCGGCTCAGGTGAGCTAAAAACCAATAAGTACCTTGTTTTGGGAAGAGAATCTCTAACTGAGGTGGTTGGAATCGAAACTGTCCTCTTCTTATGTCTGTTTCATTTTCTTTCAGAGTCTTTCCTAGTTCTTCTTTTGGGAAGAATTTATCAAAGCAAATTCTTACTGCATCAGTTCCAACTTGCAATAACATTAATATCTTGGCAAAATTATCTATATAATAGAAATATAACCAAATTGTCTCCATTAATCGAAAAAAAAATATGGGTAAGATGAAAGAAGATGAAAAATATAAATTATTCATTCAATACCTTCTCAAATATATCAACTGAAAATAAGTCTACAGTAAAGGATATGAACTAATTAATAAATATTAGGAAAAGAAAAGGCCGTATCTGCTCCTCATGTGATTGTTTAAGTTGATTTCGTTTTATACATATGATACATACAGTTTAAGTTTAAGCAAACAGGATAAGCAAGAGATAAGGGGACATATCTGACAAATTATTTGATTTTAATGCATTTATCTATATGTTGCTTCAATGCTAAGTGCATATTGAAATTGGAAAAATCCTCATAATTGTATATTTTTAGAATTTTGTATTGATTTACTGAACTCTTTGATAAGTTTCTCTTTTTTCTAACAAAATGATATAAAATAACAATACTATTGACAATCATTTCTAGCGAAAATTTACATACATATATAATTTGTATATATATGACTGATTCATTTTCATTGATTTGAATTATTCTGTGTACACCAATGTCCCTTTCACAAGACAATATATTACTAGAAAACTTAGTCTCTCTGATATTCTATAATCTGTGCTACGTAAATTCAAGGGAAATGTGAAACGAACAGAGGATTCTATCTGAAAATTTAGTAGAGATACCTTTAGGATGTGACTTACTGGTTCCAGAACTACTTGATGGTGAATGTTTATCTTCAGTAAGCTTAGTTTCATCGTCGTGTACCTTTAATATGTAAAAGTTTAAATATTTACACTAAAACGGTGTACACTGTATGCCCATCATTAATGATCAATTTAAATCAAATAATACTACAAACAAAATTTCACAAATGGAAAACACGGAAAAGGTATAACAAACTTTCGTTTAACTCTCACATTACAAATGAATGTTTCAGTGAAAACAATGAGTGAGTGAAATGACAAGTTCCATTTTTGCTCTCGACTTGCAGTTTTCATATTTCATATTTTCATATATATACATATATAAACTCTGATTTTAACTAAAATAAAGCGAAACTACATTTTTTTTTCACACATCCCCAGTAAATATTGGAATTATGATTTGAATAAGTATACACATATGTTGCACAATAATGATGTATATTTCTCTGAACGCTACGATGACCTTCTTATCAAAATCAGCCTTTAAAGACTTTTTTTTACCCCAATAGGAATTATACTTCAAATTTTACCAAATTCCTTTATTTTAGGAAATTAATTAAACAACTTGTATTCACTCTCTATGAATTTTAGATTGCCTTTCCTTCTTTAATTTCAAATTTATCGTATCTAACCCTTTTTAACATTTTTTGTAGAAATTTAATCCTCTCTTTCTTCAGATTTAAAACTTCCATCGTAACCTTTTTTTTCAAAATTGAGTTAACTTAAGACTGTAAAGTTCAAATAGGAGTCATGTAGCCAAGATATACGCACAGAACACTCAAAGTATGATCCCAGAATATTAAAAATTTTCAGAAACTAAATCTTACAGTAAAACTTAACTCCTTTTTTCTTCTGGAAAAAACAACTATTAAAATTAAATACCTGGATCCAAAATTTCATGATATCCTTTGAGTTGATGTTATGCATTCTCCCAACTGGACAGGCAGGGCACTGAAAATTAGGTTTTATAAAATCCGATTGGGGGATCACAGAACTTTCATTGTTATCACAGAATCCCGTAGCTTTGCATTTGAAAGCGTGCGAAAATTTAGAGTCTGTATGAAATGTTTCTGAGAGAATGTTCAGTATATTGTCGATCTTGTGCTTTATTTGTTGACATATAGATTTATCGACTTCTCCTTCAATTACAAACACTTGTGACTGAATTTCTGTTGGTGTCATACCAATCAAAATGTTATGATTCTCAAAACAAAACACAGCTACTGTCTGGTAAATGCATAGTTCATCACGACTTGAATTAAGTTTCCATGGTATTTGAATGCAAATAGCTACTAGACGCTGAAAAATTCCAGCAGGAAGAGCATCAAAGACGTAGCAGAGGATGGATGAGGCAGGGTATGATGAAAAGTATTCTGCAGGAAATGGTTTCTTGTTCATACAGGGGACATACCATTTGTTTTCATCCATTTTAGCCAGGAGTCCTAGCTTCTCCATGTAGCGCATGATATCTTCTTTGTATTCAAGGTACCCATTGTTGTTCATTTTCCATATCGCAGACAGCAGTGTGTCACTCAGTTCTCCAGTTTCATTAAATTTATCCCATTGTGAGGCAAGCTTAAATAAATCCTCTGCTGCATGGTTTTTATCGGTAATGACATTTTTGAATGCATCTGCAAACCATTGAACATCAAGAATTATGATTCCTCTAAGAAATTCTTGGTCAAAGTGTAAAATTTCTCTGATGTCATGGAAAAAGTGCAGCATGGTGTTAATATCTTTGACTGCTTCCAGCTTCAATTCCTGTGGCAATGCGTCATTGAAAGCCAAAAGTGTCTCTTTGTTGATGATTTTAAGGTTTTTCTTTTCTTGGAAGAATTTTTCAAACATTGCCCAGGAGTATGGAAGTTTCTCTCCCCAGTGATCAAGATTTTTGACAACATAAACAACTGACAGCTTGATTTTTTCAATGCATTCATTTTCATGGAATCCAACAGCAAACATCCTTTCCCTGTCAAAATGCCTTTGCAGAGACGCATCCTTTGTTTCCAAGCTCGTCCATATCTCACGGAAAAACTTTTCTTTCTCCTGGTAAAAAAGAGTTATTGAGTTTAAAAGTATGAAGCTAGCAGACAATGGATTTAGCTGTTCTTGAAAAAATGCTTTTTTATTTTACTTTTGAATTTGATCCTCATTTGTGACTTCTTCTTACACTTAGGGATCATTTGAAAGATTGATTAAAAGAAATTTGAATCTTCATTACCTTACATTAGGATCCTTACATGTCAACATGATTAAACATAGCCTTTATGTTACTGAGATTTTTCTTCTCTATATTGATAATTAAAATTTTGATCACAAACTGTGGATATGGAAAATGTGACCTTTGCACCCGTTTTAATATGCATTACTTCTTTTAAAAAATTGTAACAAAGCAACTGAATACTTGTAGAAAATGTAATATAGCTATCAATAATGGATAGGACTGGGCCGTAGTTATTACCAGTTATACCGCACGTATCAGCTGTTTGTCACGTGACTTGTATCAAAAATAGAATTGTTAAGGGGGCTGTCTACAACGTCACAACATGGCGTACTTCCGTAAAAACGCCATTTTGATCCCAAATGATCAGATTCAAATTCACTTAACACCGATAAATCACTGAGTATAACACAACATGCGATATTGTGGATGGAATGTACATTATAACACATGAATTAATACAGTGTATCGCCCAGTACGTATCCTTTCTTTAAAAATGAATTGTTTGTCAATTTATTCAATTTCTACTTATTTAATTATTAAATAATACATTCACAAACTTATTAGAATAAGATTTTTAGATGAGAAAAAAATGATATAAAACATGGCTTGTCCATATGCTAATTCACCATTACGTGTCAAAACGCCATACACTCAGAAATTTATTTCTCCAATAATCATATATGCTTTTCAGCAAAATATATCCACCCAAAAATGCAAATTTGATAAGATAAGACATATGTATTATCTTCCCATCGACTAGAGGATACTCGGTTCTCAATTTGTATACACCCGACTGAATGGTTATACCCGGTGAAATTTCGCATGACCCAAACGTTTGATCACCATTGATTGTCAGCTGTTTACAAGTATGGGAAACGTCCAGGTTTTAGACGAAGTGTGCATCTGGTTAAAGAATTTCTTTTACCGCTTTTGGCCATTTACCATCTTAACTTGTTTTGTTATATATATAGCACCGGATAACACATGCAAGTTGGATAAAAACGGTAAGTAAATCTACCTTTCTCAATACCATGAATTCACTAAATACATGTCTTTGTCATTGACTGGAAACGCGATGATTTTCGCTTAAACTCATTGAAAAACAATACATGTACAATACGAACTTCTTTCAATGTCCTTGCGTGACATTTGTTAATACTTGTGCAAGTAGAGTTTATTTGAAGTTTATATATAAAAAAAACAGTACCAAGATATTTGAGTCCACTCTTAAAGCGGATCTCTCACACCTGAATTTTTGTGATGTTTATAAATTTTTGACAGTTTTTCAATTCTTTTCAATTTCTTTTTTTCATTGTTTTTACCCTTTGATATAATATATCTTTTCAGATATTGAAGAGGATCCAACCAGCTATTCTCAAGAAAATGCTGTTTTAGTTTATCTTTTGTCTATTTTTGTAAATTTAAATAAAAATTATGTTGATTTTATTTTTATCTTTGTTGGTTATTATTTCAATATTTTATAACGCTAAACTTTGAAGAGAAATTTAAAGCACTGGGCTTTTAAAAATATAGATAGGAGGGATTTTAACAAAATAAATAAAATATTTCAAATATTTCTAAAAAATAAATTGAAGTACTTTGGAACCTTATTTTATCGGATATGGGGTCTATTATTAGAAACAAATGCATGCAACAAAAATCAGTTGTTCTTTATAGGTGTAGAGAGCCCCCTTAAGCTGAAGGTAGGAAATGGGGATAGTGCAAGGGCATACGCTTGGTTTTCAAGAAAAAAGTTGATACACATTAAAATATGTTTATTTCCTCTACCCAAAAAGTGCTAGGAGCTAGTCAGTGCTGTTTGTGAAGTACTGAAAATTTTGCCGAATATTCGATATTCTCTACATTCCTTGTCCCTGCGCAGCTCCATTGCTACTAGATAAATTTATATTCTATACACATTGTATTTAATAAATTATTTTCTTTTAGTTTAAATGATTAGATTTAAAAATTAGCCATGAAATCAAATTTATTTAAGCATTCTTATTATTATTTAACCAGTAAATCTAGTCCTTTGGATCACTTGTGCTGTGTCATGTCAAGGTTGATGACGTCATATTTGACGTAAGACTTCCCTCTATTACTCAACTGTATTGCTATCAAGTATTGCATTTTTACAAGATTTTATAAATAATCGATAGAATTAATTCAAGTTGTTATTTACGAATGATCATATAGTTAATTTTTAAAATTTAAGAACATTGAATTATCATCATGATCATAGAGCAAGTCTTCAGGAGAAAATTTTTAATAGAAATGAAAGCACAAAGTTGAGTCCATAAATTGGTATATTTGTTAGAAAGAAATTAATAGAAATTGGCAATCTGTAATACATAAAGAAAAACTATCTCTTTGTCAAAAATCTTTCAAATAAGATTCATATTTTTCAAATCCCCTGGTTCTTAAGAAGTTTTTTTTTTTAAAAATAGCACCACGCAGTACAGTTAAGGTGCGCAATGGAAATATCGGCTAAATTTTGTATTTAAAAATGTATTCGTAATCGGGATGGTGACTATTTTTAGTACATTATTTATATAGGACAATTGTAATTATGATTAATAACTACATATCGAGGACGATTATTTTTTATATTTAGACTAGTCACGTGATGCGGCAGTCACGCGATTTTAGCACATTGACTTGAAGTATTGATGTTACATATAAATATCACTAGTGCAAGGGCATAATCAAGTTAAATTTCAAAGTTTAGTATATAAATATTTTCAAAAAGCATTGTAGTTTCTAAAAAGAGCTGCGATCCTGTCTAAATTCTGCAATTTCATTGTTAAAATTATACTTGTATGACCTTATGCTATATTTTTTGCTGGTCAGCGGCATGAAATATTGATATAATTAAATTGTTTTTAAGATTTCATCAGGATCGCAGCACTTTTCAGATACCTTATTAGTTCTATAGTTGTAATGAAAAATATTACTTTGATCCATAGAGTGTATGCCCTTGCACTAGATCGATTTATTAAGACCCCACACATTACCCTCTGATGTACTTGCATACAAATATACGGTAGTGTCGATTAAATACGTAATGTACAGAAAATATATTAATAAAAAATAGCGAAGAAGACATTAAATTCAAGTTATTGTCCCATAGAATTTCTGTATATAATATTTTATTTAATTAGAAAATACGTATTTTGTTGAGAAAATATTACTTGATCTGTCTCTCAATGCATACAAAGTACGTCACGTTGTACGAAATGACGTCATATTGACAAGTGTATTGCGATCGGTGACTTGTTTATAACTTGTTATGTGGGATTTAACTAACGACAAAACAACACGCTGTAGTAAGTTTTTATGTAGTTTGATGATTTTTTACTGGTTAAATTAGCAAATAAACTCATTCTGTGGAATTTTAAAGAAATGTTGTATGACGTATATTGTGTATGGTGTCATAGTCAAGTTTTCCCGTACAAATTAGGCTCCGCCTCCTTTTTGTAACCTTAACTGTGCTGCGCACCCAGTTTTAACTACTTCTTGGTAATATCTACTTGGTATAGACATGGGCCTTGATTTGAACAAACTTAAATTCCCTTTACCTGTATTATAGTATAGCTTTACAGTATAATCTGATAATATAATAACATAATATAATATAATTGATCAAAACGTTCCTTTGTTCTTCGGCTTCGAAGAGCTAAAAAAGCTTTTGCAGTACCTCTTTTGTCTTTTTTTCAGCATGAGTGCCCACCAGTAACACAGGAGCCTTTCCACTGCTGTATTGATGAATGGACTTGGCCCAGAACGTTAGATAGTCTGAATAAAATAAAAATCAATATTTACTCAGTAAATTTATAAGTGTTCATGATACACCATCCTGTAAGCCTACATAAAACTACAAGTAGTAGTCTATATCGTGTTTATGAGTGTATTCACCTTCAAAAGAAAAAAAATATTTATCTTTAACAAGAACTCAATCATACATGTAAGACTATCAATAAAGTTGCAAATTCCTGAGGCCTAAATCCTGTTCAGTTGATATTAATGAAATACATGTATTATGAAACCTCGGTAATGAGCAATGAACATAAGCCTAATTTTGAATGTATGGCCTTTTTATAGACTTGACTAAATCCATAGACCATAAGGATCATCTCAATCTGTTGTTATATCTTCATAGCAGTTTTCAAGGTCATTGTATCGACCAGAGAACTTTCGAATTTATGAATTTAACATGTTTAAAAGAGATTGCTTGTCAATTATAAAAATTAAGCAGAAAGACCTTCAATACTTATAATGCATTTGCTTCGACAGAAACTAGACAACTACACAAAATAAACACTAATTATGTAATAAAAACATACCTTTGTGTGTCCACCCTTCGTAAATTGAACCTTCCTGGCTACAGACTTCTTTTCCCACCTTTTCAAGTAATTTCTTTTCCATATTAAGCACTAGGATGAAGAATGCCCTTGGACTCAGAAAAATCTGGTGTGAGGCATAATATGAACACTGTCCCGCAAAGTCTACCATAGTAATTTTTTTCTCTGGTTCATCCGATGCATCTTTGGAGACTCGTAAAATTCCCGATATTTCTGATTCTTTTGGAATATTTTGTTTGTCTTCAATCATTTCCTCTTTTTCCAGAAAGGCAGCAGCTTCATTCCCTTTACGTGATTCAGATTCTGTATTCAAGCTCTCATGTGTAATTTCTTCATCGCTGACCGAATCTTTATCGCTTGTTCTACTGCCTGTATCTTCCTGATTTCCTTTCTCTTCAATGTTCAAGTTTTTCATGTCACCAGATAATTCTGCAGGTTTGTCCTGAACACTCTTTTGTTGGCTTGATTCATCAATTTTAACTTTAAAGCGTTGTTTTTGGCTGGATGTGTTTACTGTAAAACGAAAATAAAATTTTAATTTTTCTTTTTTAATCATTCTTTTATTTTTTTTTTAAATACAAAGCCTTGAACATCACTAGCTTAGCTGATCCAATCTAATTAAAATTAGATGTTAGATCTGCTCACATACTTGCCACACTAACATCTAACAACATCCCATAGAGGGTCACGTCAGAATGTCAAAATCTGACATGACCCTCTTTGGGAATTTTAATTAGATTGTAGCTGATCCAACTTATTTCATAAAGTTTAGAACTAGTCAGGCACAAAGGTCAGACTCATCTCTCTCTCTTCTCTCACTCTCTCTGTGTGTACATAAACTAAACATTTGTTCAACTTTATAATAGAACTAGATATCATTGAGATGGTGGCCATCTCAAAGGGCCCCGCTTTTACCTTACATGAAAATGTAAGGTAGCTGAAAAGGGTTAATTTTGAAGGTGTTTGAGATTAAAAGGGACAAAAAGTAACTATAACTCTTTGAAAAATAATACTAACAATTAATAAAACGTTCAGAAATGTATCCTCTATGAATATTGTTGCATATCCTCTATCATAATATGGAAGGAAAATCACATACCCAGTCAATTTGTTTGAGACCGAGAGGACTTAAGGGAAAGAAATTATGCTCCAAACAAAGATTTTAAACAGAGAGGCTATTTTTGACCTTGACCCTTGACCTAGAAATTTTGTTCAAGGTCACTGCACATCACTGGCACCCTCTGAGTGAAGTATGAGCCACATTGGACAAAGGGGAGAAAGGACATGCTACGGACAAGGAGTTTTCATATAATAATAATATGATTCTGCTATGACCTTAACCTTAGAACTAGAAACATGGTTCAAAAACACTGCACATCCCTTACCCAAAGCCAATTTGTGAGTGAAGTATGATCCACAATAGACCGATAGGAAAGAAAATATGCTAGGAACAAAGATTTTCATATAATTCTGCTGTGATCTTAACCTTTGTCCTAGAAACATGGTTCAAGGTCATTGCACACCCTTCACCTAAAGGCACTTTTTGAAATAGGTATGAACCTAGTTGGACAAAGGGCAGAAATATGCTCCAAACAAGGATTTTCATACAATTCTACTATAACATTAACCTTTGACCTAGAAACATGATTCAAGGTCAATGCACACCCTTTATCCAAAGGCACTCTGTGGGTGAAGTATGAGCCAGATTGCGCCAAGGGAAGAAAAGATAGGCTCCGGACAAGGATTTTTCAAATAATTCTGCCATGACCTTGACCTTTGACCTATAAACATGGTTCAAGGTCACTGCACACTGGTTGCACCAGAGCACTCTGTGGGTGAAGTATGAGCCAGAAGGGGAGAGAAGATATGCTCCCAACACAAATTTTTCATATAATTCTTTGACCTTGACCTTTGACCAAGAAACATGGTTCAAGATTTGTTTGTTAAACATTATCACCCGGCGGCAGCAAAGTTTGAAAAAGCTATTTTTAGTATATAGGTCACAGTCAAGGTCATTTATCTTGATGTCATTTGCAAGAACTTAATTAGTGGAGTATGCATACCAAATATGAAGTCCCTATCTCTAATGGTTCAAAACTTATGGCAAAAAGTTGAAAAGAACTTTTTTTAGCATATACTCTTAGGTCACATTCAAGGTCACAAGGTCATTGACCTTGATGTCATTTGAGAAAACTTTATTAGTGGAGTATTCATACCAAATATGAAAGTTGAAAAAGCTATTCTTAGCATATAGGTCACAGTCAAGGTCAGAAGGTCATTGACCTTGATGTTATTTTAAAGAACATTATTAGTGGAGTACATGTATGTATACCAAATATGAAGTCTCTGTCTCTTATGGTTTAAAAGTTTTTACAAAGGTTTAAGTTGACAATTAAGACAAACAAACAGACAAACAGATAAACATACAAACAGACAAGACAAAAACAATATACGCCCTGGATCTATCGATCCAGGCGCATAAAAATGCATTTCAACTGCCCCTACCACACATGAACCCCTGACCCTTTGGCCTAGATCCACACATTGCACAATTTTTGAAAAGGCATCCTTGCTTTTCAAAAATATTTGATTAATACCAAGGAGCAGATTTCAAACAATTCATTCATTTTCAGTATATAAGAACAGCCCCCTCTCCTCTATGGTACCCCTGACCCTGGGTTTTTGAAATTCACAATTCTGGACGATAAGGGCCATTGCTTAGCATAACTATAAAGATAGTTCATCTGCTTAATACATGTACACAGGAACAGAGAAGAAAATTTTCAAAGATTTAATGTATTTTCACTGTATAATCAATAAAGCCCTGCCCTAACACCAGAACCTCTGACCCTTGGGCCATAAAATTCAAAAATTTGGAAGAGGCATTCTTGCTCATTATAACTATGTACTTAGTTTATTAGGAGCAGAGAAGAAGAATTTCAAAGAATTCATGTATTTTCACTATATATTCAATAGAGCCCCGCCCTAACACCAGAACCCCTGACCTGGGGTCATACTATTCACAATTTCGGTATAGGCACTCTTGCTCATTATAACTATGTATTGATTTATCTAATACCCAGGCGACCGTTTCACTAACAAATCGTAGATCGTAAACTTACGATAACGTTTACGATTGCTAGAGGTGCACGGTAAACGAGCGTTTCACAAAACATATTGTAAACGTAGTACTTACGACTGGCGAGTTACGATCAACTTATTGGAACTCTTCTGACAAAGGAGGTGTATTTCTTTTTGTTTGAGAGTGAGAGAAGATGAGAGAGAAAGAAGGAAATATTACGAAATAAAAATAAAAATTTTTCATTATTTGTCTTAGACTTCAAAAATAAAGACAGACAGAAAGAGAAACAAGAGGCCCATGGGCCACATCGCTCACCTGAGAAGCTTTGGCCATTCTGTACTTTACTAGATTTACCCCTTGTAATACATATTGTGACCCCACCCTACCCCACTGATCATAATTTAGACAATTTGAAATCTACACTACCCCAGGATGCTTCCATATTTAAGTTTCAGCTTTTCTGTCCCAGTTGTTATTAAGAAGATTTTCAAAGCTTTTTCCTATATATTTCTATGTAAAACTTTAATTCCCCATTGTGTCCCCGCCCAATCCCCAGGGGTCATGATTTGAACAATTTAGAATCTACACTACCCCAGGATGCTTCCATATAAGTTTCAGCTTTTCAGGCACAGTGGTTCTTGAGAAGAAGATTTTCAAAGATGTTTCCTATATATTTCTATGTAAAACTTTGATTCCCCATTGTGGCCCCGCCCAACCCCCGGGGGTCATGATTTGTATAATTTAGAATCTACACTACCCCAGGATGCTTCCACATAAGTTTCAGCTTTTCTGGCACAGTGGTTCTTGAGAAGAAGATTTTCAAAGTTTTTTCCTATATATTTCTATGTAAAACTTTGATTCCCCATTGTGGCCCCGCCCAATCCCCGGGGGTTATGATTTGAACAATTTAGAATCTACACTATCCCAGGATGATTCCACATAAGTTTCAGCTTTTCAGGCACAGTGGTTCTTGAGAAGAAGATTTTCAAAGATTTTTCCTATATATTTCTATGTAAAACTTTGACTCCCCATTGTGGCCCCGCCCAATCCCCGGGGGTTATGATTTGAACAATTTAGAATCTACACTACCCCAGGATGCTTCCACATAAGTTTCAGCTTTTCTGACACAGTGGTTCTTGAGAAGAAGATTTTCAAAGATTTTTCCTATATATTTCTATGTAAAACTTTGATTCCCCATTGTGGCCCCGCCCAATCCCCGGGGGTCTTGATTTGAACAATTTAGAATCTACACTACCCCAGGATGGTTCCACATAAGTTTCAGCTTTTCTGGCACAGTGGTTCTTGAGAAGAAGATTTTCAAAGATTTTTCCTATATATTTCTATGAAAAACTTTGATTCCCCATTGTGGCCCCGCCCAATCCCCGGGGGTTATGATTTGAACAATTTAGAATATACACTACCCCAGGATGCTTCCACATAAGTTTCAGCTTTTCTGACACAGTGGTTCTTGAGAAGAAGATTTTCAAAGATTTTTCCTATATATTTCTATGTAAAACTTTGATTCCCCATTGTGGCCCCGCCCAATCCCCGGGGGTTATGATTTGAACAATTTAGAATCTACACTACCCCAGGATGCTTCCACATAAGTTTCAACTTTTCTGGCCCAGTGGTTCTTGAGAAGAAGATTTTTTAATGACCCCACCCTATTTTTGTCTTTTCTTGATTATCTCCCCTTGCGAGGGGATATGTCCCTTCATTTTAACAATTTAAATTCCCCTTCACCCAAGATGCTTTGTACCAAGTTTGGTCAAAATTGGCCCAGTGGTTCTTGAGAAGAAGTCGAAAATGTGAAAAGTTTACAGACGGACAGACAGACGGACGGACGGACGGACGACGGACACAATGTGATCAGAAAAGCTCACTTGAGCCTTCGGCTCAGGTGAGCTAAAAAAGACAGAAAATGGAAAATAGATCTCTTAAATGAAAAAAATATAATTTATACATCTATTCTATGCATAAAATTTGACTCATTGACAAGTTCCTTTTTTATAACTAGGATCAAATTATACGTATCGAATATCTTTATTCATTCTTGCATTTATGTATCTTAATTATCAAGTATACTCCACAATGGTGTATAATGTTTTGTTTTACTTAACTCTAAAAGTTATTTTACTCCCTGCTAAAAATTATGACACACTTGTGGTGAAACAAAACATATTAAAAAAGTTTTTTCACCCCGACTGTATACGTATTTACATTTTTGTTTCATGAGTCTGTTAGAAATTACAATTAATTGATACAATTCGGCATGTTTATTATTTAAAATATTGCCAAAACTCGCACGCATGTTTTAAAAAGTATTTTTAAATCAGTATAAATAAGTAAGCAAAGATATTAGCAAACTATCCATTGCAATATCTCGTTCAAATCTTAAACATCGGGAAAAAATAATACAGGAAATATATACTCTTCAAAAAAAGAAACGCATAGTAGGAACAATGCCCTGAAAATTTGCAAGTTAATCTTATAAAACAAATTTGTTCAATTTAAATCTCTAAATTGTTTCAAATTGTCTTTAACAAACGCTGATCCAACAACCGACAAAACCCTCCTTGTATACCTTGTATAATAGTTTGTATATATTAGAGCTAAGCCTGTAGCATTGGTTTAAAACAAGAGGCCCAAGGGCCTTGAATCGCTCTTCTGATAAATTGTACAATCTATCACTTCTATTAGAAGCCTCCAACTCTATTAGTATCATTAGACCCAAAATGCATCAACTTACAAAGTTTGATACTATTTAGCCAGTTAAGACTGAAGATATTATAATATAATTATAAAATACCATAAGTAGGTCACAGTGACATACCTTTTGAGTGAAATTTTCTGAGGACTCAAGATACATAAAGTGACCTACATTTTGGTCAACATTCTCTGAAAACCCAAGATGCATCATCTGACAAAGTTTGACGATTCTAAGCCAATTAGTACCAGAGATAATTAGATAAAGCCATCAAATGTCAAAAGTAGGTCACGGTGACCTACTTTTTGGTCGACGTTATCCAAAAACCCAAGATGCCTAAACTGACAAAATTTGATGATTCTAAGCCAATAAGTACCTGAGATATTCAAAAGAAGGTCACCATGACATACTTCTTGTTGGACATTCAATGAAACCCTAAGATGCCTCAACTGACAAAATTTGATGATTCCAAGCCAATAAGTACCAGATATAATTAAATATAGCCATAAAATGTTAAAAGTAGGTCACAGTGACCTACTTTTTGGTCGACGTTCTCCGAAAACCCAAGGTGTCTAAACTGACAAAGTTTGACGATTCTAAGCTAATAAGTACCTGAGATATTCAAAAGTAGGTCACCGTGACCTACTTTTTGGTCAACATACTCCGAAAACCCAAGATGTCTCAACTGACAAAGATTGATGATTCTTAGCCAATAAAAGCCTGAGATACTTAAATATAGCCATAAAATGTCAAAAGTAGGTCACTGTGACCTATTTTTTTGGTCGACAATCTCTGAAAACCCATAATGCATCAACTGACAAAGTTTGATGATTTTAGGTTGTTAAGTACCAGAGATACTTAATTATAGCCACAAAATGTCAAAAGTAGGTCACCATGACCTACTTTTTGGTCGTCACTCTCCGAAAACCCAAGATGCCTCAACTCAAATAGTTTGATGATTCTAAGCCAATAAGTACCAGAGATACTTAAGTAAAGCCATTGAATGTCAAAAGTAGGTCACTGTGACCTACTTTTTGGTCGTCACTCTCCGAACAACAAATATGCATCAACTCACAAAGTTTGACGATTCTAAGCCAATAAATACTTAAGATACTTAAATATAGCCATAAAATGTCGAAAGTTAGTCATCGTGACCTACATTTTGGACGACATTTTTCAAAGACCCAATATGCATCTACTGACCAAGTTTGATGATTGTAGGTCTGAAGGTAATCAAAATATGTGTTTTAAACAATTTGAAAACAAATGTCGACAAAATTCAAAAAGAAGGTCACAGTGACCTACTTTTTCATAAATATGTTTTAAGGTACCAAGATGCATTAAAGTACAAGATTTGATGATTCTAAACCTCCCAGTGTCTGAAATAATGGGATTTAATGTTTTTAAAAGGATAAGTCATAAAGTTCAAAAAAGTAGGTCACGGTGACCTACTTTTAAGTTGACATTGTTCGATGACCCAAAATGCATCAACAGACAAAGTTTGATGATCATAGGCCTTAAAGTGTCCAAAATATGCCTTCAAATCAAATCCCCGCAAAATTTAACAAGAGGCCCAGGGACCACATCGCTCACCTGAGCAATTGGCTACGAAAAAGCACATATGAGATCAGAACTGAAAGTTTACTGAGGGGGGGCTTGAATTTTAACCCCCCCAGGGGTCATGATTTAAACAAACTAGAATCTACACTACCTGAGAATGATTCCCTATAAATATCACTAAGCATGGCTATGAAGTACTTGAAAAGAAGATTTTAAAAGGTTTCCCTATATATTCTATGTAAAACTTTGATCGGCCACTAGGCCCCGTGGGTCATGATTTGAAAAAACTTGATTCTACACTACATGAGGATGATTCCACAGGAGTTTCATCTTTCATGTCTCAATGAGAAGATTTTTCCTATATATTCCTATGTAAAACTTTGATCTGCCATTGTGGCCCCACCCTACCCCGGGGGTCATGATTTGAACAAATTAGAATCTACACTACCTGAGGATGATTCCACATGAGTTTTATCTTTCCTGGCCCAGTGGTTCTTGAGAAGAAGAATCTTAAAGATTTTTCCTATATATTCCTATGTAAAACTTTGATCGGCCATTTTGGCCCCACCCTACCCCCGGGGGTCATGATTTGAACAAATTTGAATCTACACTACCTGAGGATGATTCCACATGAGTTTCATCTTTCCTGGCCCAGTGGTTCTTGAGAAGAAGATTTTTTAAAAATGTCATTAATTTTTCTCTAATACATAATTATCTCCCCTTTGAAAAGGGCGTGACCCTTCATTTGAACAAACTTGAATCCCCTTTACCCAAAGATACTTTGTAGCAAGTTTGATTGAAATTGTCTTGAGAAGAAGATGAAAATGTGAAAAGTTTACAACGACGACAACGACAACGACAGACAACGGACAAATTTTGATCAGAAAAGCTCACTTGAGCCTTTGGCTCAGGTGAGCTAAAAAGTAGGTCACCGTGACCTGCTTTTGAGTTAACATGATGTGAAGTCCTAAGATGCATCAACTTACAAGATTTGATGATCCTAGTCATTATAGTAAGCAAAATATACACGTTTTTATTAATTGTAAATTTAGGTCAACTTTGAAGTGACCTTGAGACCACGCCCTTTGCCCCAGGGTAATTCCCCGTGCAAATTTTAATCTTCGACATATCTTGATCCTTGTATGTAAGTTTGGTGAAAATCTGCCTGGTGGTTATGGAGTATAAGATTTTTTAGCAACCAGTACTTTTTGTTTTGTTTTCCTGATTATCTCCCCTTGTTTAAGGGTCTCAACCCGTATTTTACTATGAATGGTAGCCCTTAGGCGAAGGATACCCTGTGACATATTTGGTACTGATTGGCCAAGAGGTTCTTGAGTTACGGCCCATATTCTAAAAAGTTTACGCACACCGCACAAATTGCCATAGCATTAGCTCTTTGAGCCTTTGGCTCAGAAGAGCTAAAAAAGGGGTGGGGGGGGGGGGGGGGCAAGTTCCCCAATTTTACCTGAGAAGCAAAATGAAATCAAACAAAATTTAAATGTATCCCCCCCCCAAAAAAAAAAGTAGGGGGTAACTTCCAAGAGTAATCTGACAAGCAAAGGAAAATTATAAAATGTCCAAATCCTAGAATATTTGCCGGTGCCCGACCTTACAGCAACAAAAAGTGGGAAGGGAGAAGGATCGAGGGCACTGAACAACATATCTAGTAAAGAAAGATCTATTATGTAGCAAAATTTATGCCCCAAAAGTGGACACCCTCCGTGTTCTATGGGCCTCTGTTTACATTTACATGTATGTAATTTAGTTTTCATAAGTTAGAAAGGTTAGTTTGATTTTATTTTGACTGACCCAGTGAGTAACTAAATTTTCATTTTAAAGAAATTCGGTTATTTTCACAAATTCACGTATACTGAGTGCATACTCCAGCAATTAATTTATTTAGAAAAGAAAAATAAGAATCAGTGAGGAATAGAGATAGAATTCTTAGTTTAATTCTATTTCTGTGTCATTATTCATTTCTATAAAGGGGGTGTGGAGAATGTGAATCTACTAGAATT
Source organism: Saccostrea cuccullata (assembly GCF_032062105.1). Taxonomy (NCBI): domain Eukaryota; kingdom Metazoa; phylum Mollusca; class Bivalvia; order Ostreida; family Ostreidae; genus Saccostrea; species Saccostrea cuccullata. The sequence continues at coordinate 59,597 of NW_026936681.1, forward strand.
TTGTAAGCAATCGTATTCAAAACGCATACGATCTAATTTTAAATTATTGCTTGATTTTTATGATCGAGAGCAGAATATATTGACCTTTAAAATAAAATTGAAAATTTAAAGTATTTCTTATATAATTGTCAAATTGATTTTTTTGTAATGTATTTTTTTTTAACTTGTATAGTGTGATTTTAAGATCGGACTCGGTCTACACAAAATACTATTGTTGTCAATGAGAAGCAGACAGAAATGTAAGAAAGTGAGAAATTACTTAGTTTCTTGCTTATATTGTTGTTTTTTAATTTCTTTTTTCATGAAATTACTTGCACGTAAGTATTTAAAGAGTACCTCTGACTGCTCGTAGAGTTACAATCAAGTTTAATCGTAACTCACAAATCGTAACTCTTAGTGAAACGCACTTACGTGCTACATTCAAGTTTACGCCTATGTTTACGAGCTACGACTTGTTAGTGAAACAGTCGCCAGGAGCAGAGAAGACAATTTCAAAGAAATTACTGTAAACCAACTTTTAAGAAATCGTCATCGCGAATATTTCTCGCCGCGAACCAATTTTTAAAGTATATGTGTCTATTAAAAAGAAACCTAAATAGGCTTCATCGCGAAAATTAATCGTCGCGAACTGGATTACCTCCGGCAAATCGCGAAATAAAGTCGTCGCGAATAAAAGTTGGTTTACAGTATGCATTTTCACTATATACTTATTTAGCCCCGCACTAGCACTAGAACCCCTGACCCCAGGGCCATGAATTTCACTATTTTGGTAGAGGACGCAATGCTGATTACAATCATGCAAACAGTTTGACTGCTTGATGTCCAGGAGTAAAGAAGAAAATTTTTAAAGATCATGACATTCACAGTCTTTGTTTCCCTTCACCAACAGATGCTTTGTGCCAAGTTTGGTTGAAATTGGTTCAGTGGTTGCAGAGAAGAAGCTGAAAATGTTCAAATGTTATTGCACAATGCACGACGATGGACAAAAACGGATAACAATTGGTCATCTGAGTTTACTCAGGTGACCTAAAAAGCTTGGAAAAATAACACATCTTTCTTTTATTTTTTGCTTACATTTGACCTTCTGGTCTTTTATGAGAATAAGCCAATTTTTAGCTTAGTCTTGAACTCTTCTAAATTTTTTTATGCACTCGGATTGACAGATTTGGGATGAATATTGTTTTATTCTATCTGTCTGTCTGTTTGTCTGCAACCTTTACCCTTCTCCATAACTTTTGAACCATGAAAGATAAAGACTTCATATTTGGTATGCATACTTCACTAATTAAGCTCTTTCAGATGACCTTGACTGTGACCTATATGCTAAAAATAGATTTTTGAACCATGAAGATAGAGACCTCATATTTGGTATGTCTACTCCACTATTTAAGTTCTTTCGAATGACACAAAAGTCAATGACCTTGTGACCTTGACTGTAAACTATATGCTAAAATATCTTTTTGGAACATTCCTCATAACTTTTGAACCATGAAAGATAAATTTATTATGCATACTCCACTTATTAAGTTCTTTAAAATAACACTAAGGTCAATGACATTGTGACCTTGAAACTGACCTATATACACTGTACTAAAACCGCCTTTTTGTGCCTTGGCCATATCTTTTGAACCATAGGAGACAGAAACTGCATATTTGGCATGCAAACTCCATTAAATAAGTTCTTTCAAATGTCATCAAGGTTAATGACTGTGACCTTGTCTGTGACATGTATGCTAAAAATAGCCTTTTTGTACCTTTGCCATAGCTTTTGAACCATAGGAGATGGAAACTGCATATATTTTGAATGTAAACTCCACTAAATAAGTTCTTGCAAATGGCTACAAGGGCAATTACTTTGACCTGTATGCTAAAAAATAGCCTTTTTGTACCTTCAGCATAGCTTTTGATCCTTAGGAGATAGAGACTTCATATTTGGTATGTATAATCCACCAATCAAGTTAGTTCTGCAAAATCAATGACCTTGTGACCTTGACTGTGACCAATGTGCTAAATGTAGAGTTTTCTAACTTTGTTGCACATAGTGTTTCACAAACACATCTTGTTCAATAGAATCCGGACATGGATCCTACAGTATTTTTTCTGCAGAGTAACTGTAAAGTTTACCAAACAATTCTATGTGTTACAATCATGGCATACCATTCTATATGTTCTGAGTGAGAGTGCTTGTAACACATGCCTTATACCATGTCTTGATTGTAACACGTTATTTGGAAAACTTCATCTGATCTGATAAAAAAAAACAAGATGTGTTTGTGAAACACTATGCACCCGAAGGCAACAAAGTTCAAAAAACATTTTTAGCATATAGATTACAGTAAAGGTCACAAGGTCATTGACCTTGGTGTCATTTGAAAGAGCTTAATTAGTGAAGTTAGCATACTAAATATGAAGTCTCTATCATGCTTCAAAAGTTATGGCAAAAGTTCTAAAAAGTTATTTTTAGCATACAGGTCAGTCAATGTCACAAGGTCATGACCTTGGTTACATTCAAAAGAGCTTTATTAGTAGAGTATGCATACCAAATATAAAGTCTCTATCTCTCATAGTTCAAAAGTTATGGTGGTAGTTCGAAAAAGCGATTTTTAGCATATAGGTCACAGTAAAGGTCACAAGGTCATTTACCTTGACGTCATTTGAAAGAGCTTCATTGGTAGAGTATGCATACCCAATATGAACTCTCTCTCTTGGTTCAAAAGTTATGGCTAAAGTTCGAAAAAGCTATTTTTAGCATATTGGTCACAGTCAAGGTCACAAGGTCATTGACCTTGATGTCATTTGAAAGAACTTTATTGGTGGAGTATGCATACTAAATATGAAGTCTCTATCTCTCACGGTTCAAAAGTTAAGGCGAAGGTTAAAGTTGACAACAGACAGACAGACAAACAGATAAACAGACAGATAAACAGACAAACAGACAGGACAAAAACAATATACGCCTCAGATCTATCGATCCAGGCGCATAAAAGTCATACCCTTGATTGTTTTTCCAGTTACATCAAATATGTCAGCCTGGACATCAATTCCTCGTGTTGACTTTGAACTTTCCAGGATTTCTTTCAGGTTGATGCCCTTCAGTCTTTCTAGTAAGGTTGACTTCCCACTACCTGCACACCCAATGATCATCCCAGAGGCATGGTACATGGTTGTCTCCCCTTTCTTCAGATTTTCAATGAAATTCTTCACTGACTCTTCTCCTCTCATCAAAATCTGCATTGGTACACCAACTATAATAAAATAAAACATCTATCATTGTATCGCTGTTCTACTAGTTTGTACTGCAAACGGGTGCAGTTTATGCACACTTGCTTTTTCTTAAGTATTCTTTTTATAAGCAAAGTTAATAATATTGATAAGTAGGTCAAACATGGAGGTCAAGGTCATAAGTTAACCAGAAGTCTCTGTCGAGACTGAAGCTCTACTGGTTTGTACTTACAGCAAAGGAAGAGAAAAGTACTTAAGCAGTTGGAAATTGAAACTTTTCAACAGCAATAAATAGAATAATGATCCTTGATTAAGTCTCTTTATGTTCTTAGTGCAATTGTATTTGGAGTAGCATTTTGAAAGAATTTCACAGAAATTTCTATTTTTAGTAACCACGGCAACACCGTTAAAAATCAAAACCGATACACAGAATTATGTATCTTATTGTAGTCTAAAGTTATACTGAAATCAGACTGTTGAAAGAATTTCACAGATGGCAATACACAAAATTCACAGAAATATCAACAGCAATTTTTCTTGTGTGCCAAGTTATATTGAAATCAACCAAAATTGTTATTTTGAAAAAAATTGACAATATTTGTTTATCAATTAGCCTGAAATATGCATTTGTATTTAGTTTATGTAGATTTATACACCAATGACTCTAAAAATAGCAACAAGCTCAGAAAAAATCTTGTTGATGGCAATGCACAAAATTAAATATGAAAGCACTTTTTCTTCATTATCAAAAGTTATTTGGAAAAATTGACAATATTTGTTTATCAATTAGCCTTAAATATGCATTTGTATTTAGTTTATGTAATTTATACACCAATGACTCAATCTTAAAACATTCTTTAAATAGAATCTTGGATCCGAGTATCAAAATACAGATCAAATTATGCCATTTAATTTTTATACTGATTATTTGATGAGTATATGATGGTTACAAATTTTGATTGGGCTGATCTACGTATATTTACAATGTTTTCATGGTCTTTGATTTTGAATACTGTTTGTTATCTCCCTATCCTTCATTTTACACAGTATATATTTAGGGAAGGACATACAATTTTCACAGGAAGAAAATAAAAACTACCCAGCAAAGACATACAATTTTTAAATACATCCTCATGTATTGATGTATCCTGCCATGTTGGGTGGATGAAAATATCCTCTCCAAGTTTTTCTATCAACTGTGTTGTTTGTTGTGGTGATAACCAGCAAAAGACTTCCCCCTCTTTCTTTGGATAAACCCATGACCTGCAGTACTCAGCAATGTTGTCTTTTTCTGCCGAGGTCAGAAATATATCCACAAAATTTGGATTTTTAGCGAATCTAAGAAAACTGGTGTGCTTAAAGAATTCACAAGAAAACTCAACATTCACACTATCCTGTCTCAGTATTGGTTTGTACTTCTTTAAGCTGCTAAGATTAGACGGCTTCTTAATCTTCTTGAATTTGAAAACTTCAGCAACAGCATTATACTTCTTTATCCAGTGTTGTTCTTCAAGTATTAATTTGTATGAAGGACAAAGCAGAAGGCACATCAAAACTGCGTCTCCATCTACAAATAAACAAGAGATCCATGAACCACAACACTCACTGTAGTGTTTGGCTAGAGAAAAAGCAGAAGGAATTAATTCAGTATTGAAAGTTAACAGATACAAGTGATCCAGATCATCACCAAAGGCAGGGGTTGAAAAACATGAGGCCCAAGGGCCTAGAATTGCTCTTCTGATAAATTGTACAATCTATCACGTCTACTGTACAGCAGGAAATTAACTCGCGGAGTTAATTTTTGCTATATTCGCGGAAAAAGAAATTCCGCGAATTCAACATACAGTGAATAATTCTTTAAAAAGTTTTATAAGGATAAACTGAAAGAACTTTATTCGGTAATAACCAATATTTGCCCCCCAAATCAAACTTTGATGGAGATATATTTAATTAAGTTCTTAAACAGGGGAGTATATGCTGACTTCAAATCACTGGATATTTTCATAAGTAATGACGCCATATGTACGTAATGACGTAACAAACATGACGTAAAATTCAGTTTTTTATGAATTTTACAGAAAAATGTACATATTTCGTCGATTTTTTGAGTAAAAGTCACCGAGCGTATGTGTGTTCAGGATCAATATTTTGATATAATATGTAGAATCATAATATCAATGAAATATGTCAATATTGTTCCTGAACAAACATGCGCTCTATAAATTTTAAAGCTAAAATTGTTGAAATTTTGTCTATTTTGTCCTCTTTCTGAAAAAGGATATAAAATCGGACTAGTTTGTGACGTCATAAAAACAAAAATTGTGAATACACTGCTTTGACACTATAATATTTTCTGTTTATTTACATTTCTCATACAATTTTTTGAATTCAGCACATGAAGTTTTCAAAATTTCTTTTTGGGGGGCAAATATATTCATATACATATCTATTTATTGAATGATTTAATGACAGCTGAAAAGATGGTAATTGCTGTAATAAATGCATATATATTTTAAACAAAGAGTCTTTGGTTGAAAAAGATTGATGATGATGTGAAGTAAGAGATAACTGAACCTTTACTACGACTTTTATTCGGGTATTGTTGATAAAATTACACCGACTGACCAGGTCAATAAAAAATCTGCAAAATTGAAAAAATAAAAAATATAAAATAAAAGCCGCCCGCCCGCCTCGATTTTTGAAAAAATTCGGATGAGAATCTAGCAATTTATTTATAATTATGGCCTTATATTTCTCATTCAATTTATTGAATTCAGCACATTTCAGGAAGTTTTCAAAATTTGACTTTTTGGGGGGCAAATATATTCAATATACCGCATATAGTTCTTTTATTATTTTCTGTGATTAGATGTCTTTATAATTATTCGAGTGTCTGGATCAATTACAAACACGTAGTTGTTGCTGTTTTTAAAGCTTATTAATTGTTTAATTCATTTCTATAGCTAACGATTAATTTTGCCATCTAGTAGACGTGCGATGTAATTATTTAATAAAACATGCTTGTTTAATTTCACCCGTGCGTATCACTCAGTCATTACCTTTAATCAAGGCATTTACTTAGTAAACAGGGTAACAACAATTAATTAATTCCAATTATATGAATAAAAGTTCAACATTTTTACTACGGTATAATTTTTTTCTGATTTGGACCCGGAAATAAAAAAAAATTAAATGCGTAGCATTATTTTGACTTCAAATCGGGATCAGTCCGGTGTTTCTTTATTATTCAATCAGGATCAAAATCGACATAATATATTAGACTACTTTTCTGTCTGATATGCGCGATATACGTATAATGTACATGATTACAGACTTTCGTAATATACTATAGAGACGGGAAATAGCAGTTCACACAATATATACCTACAAAAAAGTGCTTGCAAGTACTGTTTAAGAAATTTATGGTTTTTCCTTTTCCGCGAATTAAAACGACCTCGATTTGCTGAAAATTAAACAAATCACGATCTTTTCCGACCGCGATTTTAACCTGCTATACAGTATTTGAAGCCTCTACCCCTAATTATCATAAGACCCAACTTGCATCAACTGACAAAGTTTGATGATTCCTAGCCAATTAGGACTGAAGATATTTTAATAAAGCTATACAAAAAAAACATAAGTAGGTCACAGCTACCTACTTTAAGATTGAAGTTTTCTGAGGACTAGAGATGCATTAAAATAGACAAAGATTGAAGATTCTAAGTTGTGACCTACTTTTTTGTCTACATTCTCCGAAAACCCAATATGCATCAACTGACAATGTTTGATGATTCTAAGCCAAATAGTACTCAATATACTTAAATATAGCCATAAAATGCCAAAAGTAGGTCACTGCGACCTAATTTTTAGTAGACGATTTTTGGAAACCCAAGATACATTAACTGACAACTGATATAAATTTACTTTTTATTAAGGTAAAATATTATGCTGGATAAAAAAATAAATATATATATTATACATCTTTTGTGACAAATTATTTAAGATTCCATTTCATGCAAAGGTTTAAATCCCCTTCAACATAGCAAAAGCAATCAAGGCAGTTGAAGATTCGAAGATACACAAGGTTCGAAATGTTCAAAATTTTACACATTATAGGTCAGCAAACAAATTATTTTAGCAAAGACTGTTTCCTTTTTGTGGAAATGGGCCTGCTGTTCTCTTTGTTTGTTAAATTAATTTCAGGCTTTGGCTTGATTGGTTTAGGGCAAACAACATCTTTAGCAACATCTGATTACAAAATTCCCGGATGTTGTCATACAAATACCACTGTCTGATCAGATCTAATCCTCGACTTGGAATAGCTTCAGGCAGTTGACCACTCACTGGATGCATGTTATTTTTCAATAAATTGACAGAAATAGAGTGTCCAGAGATCCTCTCTTGAACTACTTTTCCAGGCTTGTCTGAATGAACTACAAAATGATGGTGTTTTGTCAAGTTCTTTAATGGCTTAAAAAACTGCTGCAGGTATGTTTTCCAGTCATAGAATACAACAGGCTTTTCTGCATCATCTGTGAGCTGTGGAATGTTGTGTCCATTCTTACTGGAGTGTGCAACAGTCTCAGCAACCTGAATTCGAATATAGGTATTATTATATACGTGGTAAACAAAGATATATCATGCATATAAGTTTCATTATTAGATTAAAGGTAAGTATTTCAAAATGTTTGTCAAATATGACGCTATATAAGCACATATATCATGTATTTCTTTTTATTTCTGTGATAAAAATGTTTAATTGTTTACGACAGAAATTAATTTCAGTTGAGATATTGTTTGCTTGGCTATTTGTACTGACAGCTTTAGTCCATATAATCTCAACTGAGATTAACCAACAGACATGATGAGGAATAAGACATTTTTTCAACTTATGATATTTTACATAATAACAGCTTACTTCAGATAAAGTCTCCACATTAGAATTCCTCCATTTCAATGTCCACACCCCAAAGTGCCAATCAGGTTCAAACTTCGTATGACCTGCAATCATCATGGAATATTGGATGCTTTTATGTAACCCAGAAAAAAGTTTTTAAAAATATGAAATCAACCTTCACGATGTAGCACTTCAACCCCCTATGCTTTGTCCAATGTAACTTAGCCTGATACAGAATAACAAAGGATTGTTGAGCCACATATTGTAGGAAGAGTGTTAATTTACATTGTACCTGTCATGATTCTCCACAATGCATACATCAGAACTGTGTTATTTTTGTTCTGTCCACTGCAATTGTCAAAGTGAAACAGTCCATCCTCTTCACCATGGTCATGGTAGGTTAAATAATGATGAACCATGCTGACCACACTGTTTGCTCCTTTGCCTACCATGTCTGCCTCATCAATCAGATAAAATACCTGCCTTCCTGCAAATAAAAAAAAAAACACTTTAAGAACAGTATTTATATAAATTTAAATAAATTAAAGCATTTTATATATGATTTACAAACATCACAACATATGTAATGATATTAATATTATCTTGCATATATGTGTTATAAAGTGTATTTAAAACAATAGATAATCTGGTTTATTACTTTTTAAACAAATTACCTGATCCTTCAGAGCACATGCCAAAAACATTGCATTTGCGTGGTGTCCTAAAATATTCTGGTCCAACTTGCTGAGCATGATGAGGTATATGAACTTGCTAAGCATAGTCCCAAGAATAATGGAATGTCCCTTTTACTGACAATGGTGGGTTACCTAAGTTGAAAAAAAATGTTTACAATGCTAGTTAAAATAAATTTTTGCCAGCTGAACATAATTGTTGTAGAAATCAATTAACAAAGATTTTTCTTCTTCTGTCAAAGTACCACTCTTTGAAATTTGGTTGGCAAAGTCCTGACACTTTTGGCAAAGATCTGTACATGGTTTTGTTATGACAATATGGGGACATAACTCTACCCACACTCTCTGAAAGGGTCTTAGACTTATCGTCTTATGATGGAATTCCTCTGCAACTTTAACATATATTTTGAATATGTCTTCTTTTGTCTTATCCGAAGGCAGCAGTAAAACTCTTGCATCTCTATAGTTGGGTAGCCTATCTGGTAAAGGAAGGCATTATCTCTTGCATACTGACACAAAAATACTTTGATTCTTTCTCTGTCTGTGTATGTCCAACTGTGAGAAGGAGCTTTACCTACTCTTCCGTGAACTCTTGGAGTCAACCCGTCTGTATCAAGAGATTTGGCAATGGCCAGCATTTTCTTTTTTTCAATGCAATGCAAAAAACAAAATGTTTTTCTGCATACACGTTTACCATGGAAATAAAATTCCTGAAAAGGATGTTCTCTTTTTTTGACTTTGTGTTTTTTTGCTTCAGTGTGTGTACCAGATCTACGATGCGCAAATAATTGAGATTTCACAACGATGTCCAACTCTTCCCTTGAAAGTTCCTTACATGATTCCCTATATTCCACTAGAGAATCAAAGTCTATTGTTGTACTACAGGGTTGTCCTTAAAACTCTTTACAGCCAAATGTTTCATTTCTAAACTGTGCTTGCTTGATGTACTCAATGGTATCCACTTCCGATGGTTCAATGTTTATAACTGATTCTGATTCATCTGATCCTGAACTTGCGTCAGAGTCATAGTTTACAGTTACGTTTTCACTGTCAATATCATCCTCGGAATCGTAATTAAATGACTCGTCTGGTGCACCAAAATACATAACATCAACCATATGAAGTTCGTTGATGAAATCTTCATCTTGATAGTCCGTTAATTCCGAAGGAACAGAACTACATTGACTGTCTTGACTCATTGCATTGTTTATATTTCTCGCACACGATAAACTTTCTACTGTTTATTTCTGTTACTATGGACGACGCGATAGTTTATTAATAGACTCTAGCTTAGATAGGTGTGGAGTGGATGTAACATTTTTATTTTGACACCACATTCATTGTACAACTAGCATACCGATAACATATTATATTCAAAGGTACATTTATCCTTCTTGATTCGGAATTAAAACAATGGACTTTCCCGTTCGATTTCGATCGTCCGGGTACTCAGGGTTTGTTGAATAATATCCGTTTGAATTTAACGATAATGTCGATATGTTTTTAATTTAACTCGGATGTATATACATAATTGAAGATGTGGAAATAGTAGATTTAATTTTGAAAACACCAGTTTACCTGAAATAAGACATGTCAGATATAATGTAATGAACCAACAAACAAAAACAGGAAAAGCATGTGTGGGGAAAAAAACAAAACAAAACTACTCCGCAAAACTCGCTGTGTTTGTGACGTTTTTTTCTGTTTTGTCATCGCCGCATCTGGTCCCATTTTGCCAGACGTTGTCACAAATATGTTTTAATGTCCCAAGATGCATCATCTTACAATATTTGATGATTCTAAACCTCTCAGTGTCTGAAATAATGGGATTTAATGTTTAAAAAAGGATTAGTTATAAAGTTCAAAAAGTAGGTCACAGTGACCTACTTTTAAGTTGACGTTGTTTAAGGACCCAAGATGCATCAACTGACAAAATTTGATGATCATAGGCCTTAAAGTCTTCAAAATATGCCTTCAATTCAATTTGAAAACAAATGCCCGTAAAATTTAAAAAGTAGGTCAAAGTGATCTACTTTTTCATTAATATGTTTTAAGGTCCCAAGATGCATCAACTTACAAGATTTGATGATTCTAAACCTCTCAGTGTCTGAAATAATGGGATTGAATGTTTTAAAAAGGTTTAGTCATAAAGTTCAAAGAGTAGGTCACGGTGACCTACTTTAAAGTTGACATTGTTTAAGGACCCAAGATGCATCAACTGACAAAGTTTGATGATCATAGACTTTAAAGTGTCCAAAATAAGCCTTCAAATCAATTTGAAAACAAATGCCCGCAAAATTTGAAAAGTAGGTCACCGTTACCTACTTTTGATTTAACATGATGTGGAGTCCTAAGATGCATCAACTTACAAGATTTGATGATCCTAGTCCTTATAGTAAGCAAAATATAAATGTTTTTATTAATTCTAATTTAGGTCAACTTTGAAGTGACCTTGAGACCACGTCCTTTGCCCCAGGGTAATTCCCCGTGTAAATTTCAATCTTCAACATATATTGATCCTTGTGTTTAAGTTTGATGAAAATCTGCCTGGTGGTTATGGAGAATAAGATTTTTTAGCAACCAGTACTTTTGGTTTTGTTTTCCTGATTATCTTCCCTTGTTTAAGAGTCCCAACCCTTATTTTAGTATAAATGGTAGCCCTTGGGCCAAGGATACCCTGTGACAAATTTGACACTGATTTCCGAGGGGTTCTTGAGTTATGGCCCATTTTCTAAAAAGTTAACGCACACTGCACCAATGGCCATAGCATTAGCTCTTTGAGCCTTTGGCTCAGAGGAACTAAAAACTGACATTTACACTAATTTAGAATGTATCCATATTTTTTTTTTGACTTATTAGGGATCAACTCCTCACTCTGTGACTCTAGAGCAGATGCTCTACTACTTCACCATGGGCTTCCCCAAATTGGCTAAAATTTCAGAGAATAAGGTAACAAAATATGACCGGCACACAATAAAGCACAGACTATACATGCTTGCGAGTGTAGGAAACATGCTTGCGAGCCAGAAATAATGAAGCTTTATATATGATAAATGACTCTAATTCAAGTATCAAACAAACAATAAGGAGATTAGTGAACCGGTGAGTGTGAAATCTTTCTATACATGAACGTAAAGACGATGGACGGTTTTTTTTGCTGACGTCCTTAATCAATAAGACATTCAGTATAATAAAATAAATGGTGCCTGTTTTGGAGGGTAACATTTGAAATTGACACCCCTCGGAAAACCATTCATTTATATATTATTATACTTTCATGTTAAATACTAAAATCTGATTGGTTTAGATGCAGTTAACAATCCGTTCGATTACCCTGAGCCTTGGCAACACACGTGACAACGGGTAACACAACGGTAATGCCACATGCGTGGAAATTATGCGCGTACGGTTCACCGTAGAATTTTCAAAACGTCAGTTGCGCGTTTGAAAGAACCGGAATTAACTTGACGTCAATAAAAGCTTGCGTCCGATAAAGCTTACTTGAAAACAACAAACGACAGACAATACATGCTTGCGAGTGTAGGAAACATGCTTGCGAGCCAGAAATAATGAAGCTTTATATGATAAATGACTCTAATTCAAGTATCAAACAAACAACAAGGAGATTAGTGAACCGGTGAGTGTGAAATCTTTCTATACATGAACGTAAAGACGATCGACGGTTTTTTTTTTGCTGACATCCTTAATCAATAAGACATTCAGTATAATAAAATAAATGGTGCCTGTTTTGGAGGGTAATATTTGAAATCGACACCCCTCAGAAAACCATTGTCAACCTCCGCTGACGCGTCGGTTGACAATGGTTTTCCTTGGGGTGTCAATTTCAAATGTTACCCTACAAAACAGGCACCATTTATATAATGTACACACACAGAAAAAAATAGAAAGCTATAGAGTTACATGTATACTACTCAACTGATCTAATGGAAAGGTAAACTCTCAAAAATGAATGTCTAGATTTTTCAAATAAAACATTCTGCATCATTACAAACCTTTTTTCTTGTGAATTTCTCTGAATAATTTCTCAACATCTCTAACGTCATGCTTTTTATGATCATCAGAGGTCCTGATGCACATCTGACACAAGGTGACGTCACACGGGATACAGAACTGGGA
>NW_026936682.1:0-7261 GCF_032062105.1 Saccostrea cuccullata
AGGACCACTAAAACATAATAGTCTGCATTATGCTTGTAATATTACCCTGAAAGCTGAAAAGACTCTGTCTTTAATACTAATAATGAGTTAAATTACTTTTACTATTTTCTTTTAAGTCCTAAAAAGCTCGACATAAAAAAGTTATCTGTATATGATACGTTGATGAAACACGAACCTTTTTTCCTAATAAATATTTTCAAAATCTGCTTTGTACGTGTACGCAATACGTTTAAAGGTATACGATTAGTAAAGTCTCCACTTTCAAAAACCTTGATATGCTTTGAAACCATTTTTTGAAATTAATTATATTAGACTGATATCCTTCAAGGCTTTTGTATGTAAACATTTATTGTTCTTTATTAAAATTGAATGTAGATATTCTTTCAAACAATCTTTTTAAGAGGGATGCTTTTCCTCTTTATCTCTAGCCCTCCAACCAAATAAGGTTTGAAAATTAAAAAAAACAAATAGGATGTTTTGTGATCAATAAACATTAGATTATTTTCGAAAATCTGTGATCTTTATTTAATTATTATTACCCATATTAATCCTTTGATGCAAAATTCTACTCTTCTATTAATTTTACAAAAAATTGCCATTCGTATTTGGAAATGAAGGATATGGAGATAACGTACAGAATTCAATATCGAAGTACATAAAACAATATGAAACAGGAGCAGACCAAACACGTACCTCCGACATGGAGGAGTGAGCATCCCCTGCTGACTGGTCACTCCCGCCATGTAATCCTTGTCATCATCAGGAAATAACGGAAAAATCCGTTGTCAATTCAGTGTATAAATAATGGACTAACAATTAGTATGAAAAACGTCAGTCAGTATTTGACTCAATGACAAATTGTAATTGCTGACAAGGTCATTTTACCGACCATAGAGCGTACGAAATGATGACTTTAAGTGAGCCTGCTGATATTCTTATTTCATCAACTTGCTTGTCAATAATTTACCTCGGTTTAGAAATTGTTCATAAGTAGAGCTTGCTCTTGCAGATCGAATCAACTGAGATATATACACTCCGTATGCATGTGATGAAATTATATTAAACAATTATGGACTTCAGTGTAGGTCGATATGTGGTTATAAGGACTCATGACAATTGATATTGACCGAAGACACAGAAAGATTATGCGACCGAGCCTGTTAGGTCGCTATCATTTTCTGTGTCCCTACAACCACTTGTTAAAATATTATTTTTATATCATTTTCCGCGGACGCGCTTTCGTGTCGAAAACACAAAAAGAAGGAATATCACGTGACGTCCTTTTATGCAATGAAAATTACGAAAATAATTTTCTTATATAATATTGCTGCATAAGTAAGGGAAGTTGACGGTAGAAAAGTTAAAGTCGTCAGTTTATCATTTAATTTCTATAAAATACTTGATTCTGATTGAATAAAAAATTCTTTTGATAACTGCACCAATAAAATCTAGAGTTCGCTTGCACTAAGCAAACGGACTACTTTGGCTGTCTTTACATGTTTATATTCCCGCTTCCAGATTACGTTTTGAAGGAATAATTAAATCCTTTACTTTAATAAATATTTTCCTGAATTTCAAAACCTGTCCGTTACGTTCCTGACTTATTTTCTACTTTCCTTTCTTTTTAAATTATCCCCCTTTGCGAAACAAATCAAATCGTCTGCATAACAATATTAGTTTACAGTTTTGGGAAAGATGGAAAGAAATCGGCATACTTTTGTTAAATATTTGACTTTGAGATATCTGGTATGAACAGTAGAACCCCTTAGAAATGTTTCTTATGCTACCAAAGCAGGGAAACGTTAATCTGTTAAATCTTGGGAAACGAATGATCGAGAAAAACGACACGCATCAATGAGGACGGAATTCTTTTTATCTTAAACAGCCGGCAGCAGACTCTTTCAGGATTTACAGCATTGACAGGTTGTGATACATATTTAGGGGCCTATATGTTCGGTTTGAAATTCAGATGAAATAATGCGCAAATGAATATCCAAAATTTCTGCGACCTCTTGAACCGTTATGATATTTGAGTAGCTTCCCTTAACATGTGCGAACTTAGATAACTTACCAGGGAAAATATACCCACTGGGATTTAACACAATAGTAGGTTTTTGTGTTAAAGAAATGTAAATTATTTCAGAGGATGTTGGTAACGACACAACAATATTAGACGACGTTGAGAACCATTTTGAATTTCAGCAACGTTACTGTGTTCGTGCGCACGGTTTTTGATGCGTAAATTTCATAGAAAATAAAGATTAATTTTTTAATTTAAAATCATAATTAAATGATAAGCAATAAATGTAATATTTTTTCCTTTGATCGATGCATCAAAGAAAAAAATTGGACGGAAAACTTTTTCATCAATGTGCTACGAGCATTGATGAAGTTTTCCGTCCAAATATTTTCTTTGATAAAAAAATATTACATTCATTTCTTAAATCAATAAACTTGGCTGTTACATTGCCATTAACGTCTTTTTCAAGTAAAATATCCAAGTATGAAACATATGTGTCAGACTCTGTGGTATCTTTTATCTCAAGCTCTCCTGTATATATCGTATTGACGTAGGAATGGAAATTACCATTGTTAATTGACAATACGTTGTCGATTTATCTTAAGGTCGAGTTGAAGACCACAGCAAGTGTTTTCTTCTTTTCACACATAAAAATTTGCATAAATTCTGCTTCATATGAGTATTAAAAAAGTGTTTCACAACTCCAGGACTATATTCTTTTCATGACTACATGTATACCGTGCAAGATGTCTGAATTTTTCCCCTTTATGTTTATATTTAAGGAATAACTGTATCATTTTTTATTTCTTTGTGTAATCAATCGATTAGCCTGCTTGATAATATGCTCAATCGTCAAAATTTGCATATTTTAAATGCATAAAATTACCACGAAAGGCAATCAATTGATCATCGTCATGAAATCGAAAAAAATCCGACAGATATTCCTTATATTTACATGTTCTTGATTCTACCAATCCGTTTTATTATCTTCTCACATTGATTATAACAGAGGTTTGTATCCTCAGTAAATACACATTAGTAGTATTCAAATCGTGAATAAAAGATTAATTAATGGAATGGGAAAACCTGCCAGATAATCAACTGAAAGGAAAAAAAAACGACAAAATTGAAAGATTGAAACTTGAGTAATTTTGGAGAGCATTGCATGCATTTTTATGCAAACATTAGGACCAATAAACCGATAAAAAAAATAAAATATAGGAGAGATGTAAATATGAAATTTCTTTCAATAGAAATTGCAAATTATATTACTGTAAAACAATGTATTCCCTGAACCAAACTTCTAAGTGTTCACTTAACATTTTTGAAGTTTTAAAGAACACATGCAAACAATAAATAATTTCTTTAATTCTTGGTTAATGATGCATATTTAAGTTCGATATTGCGTATATTTCATTTAAGTATCCCGTCAGAATTTTAAGCAAAGTGACAAGGAAATAATTTACCCTCAAAATGAAAATTCCAACAAAAAAATTCGATAGAGTAAGACCCACTACTCGCTCTAATTATAACAGGTTATTCTTAATTGTTGTATACCATGTACCCCTGAAGAGGAGATTGACAAATCTGCTGCCACACCTACATGTACTGCATAGATCTTTCCAAAGCATTGGAATTTTGAGGAAAAGGGGGGGGGGCTTTGACATTATTTTAAAATCCCAGATGTGTTCAAAGGGATTCAGTTCCGGGAATGTGACAGTGTATCGTCACACAGATGCCTTTTGTCAACATCCTTGGGTGTTTAGCACATAAGTGAGCTGCATTAAGGATAATTCAGAGTGCTTGAGCTGATATAAGACTGCCACGAGCACCGATTTCTTATCATTTTCGTACGATTGAAATAGTTTGTTTCCATGTTTCTAAGATTTGTTCAGATCACTTTAACACTCTTTTAACCTGATGTGACGCGAAATTTTCTCCTCAGAAGAAGATCAAGGTCACTTCCGGTGTGGTTAAATTTTGTCAAAAACTTTCAAATTGTGATAAATTGGTGATGAAAAGTGAGCACAGCCTATAGAAAAAATTGTTTAAATGGGTTTTGATACTGTTTCATAATATTTAAAAGTAATAACAAGTACAATTAAGCACTTAAATAAAAGTGAGTAAAATGTGGTGCAAAGATGGCTCAGATATCAACATTCCAAAGGCTCTCCTTTCTATCTCAATGGTCATTTTGCCAATGTATTGTGTTTTTTAGTGAAACCAGTTTTTAAAATTTGATAATGATCACAAAAAGATGCTTATTACACAAAACACGTGCCGTAAAGAACAGATTTATTGTTTTTAAGCTTCGTCACGGAACATTGGTTTTCATCGATGATATTGAATTTTCTTTCTACAATTGTTGAGAAGACTCATTTGTTGTAATAATTTAAAAATATCATACCATTCTATTAAGTAGTTTTTAAATAAATACATTTATTAAAGTGAACACTTAGAAGTTTGGTTAAGTGTATATCAATTTAGAGACGAAAAGTACAACAACACTAAAACAACTACATTATGCTTAATAAAAAAAATAAGAAAAGAAAACACCAGTAATCACCAATATGAAAATTTGAGAAACGATTATGGAATAAAATGTAGCATAGATCATATTCCGTTTTAAAAGACATATATTAACCAGAAGAACTTGTTTATTTTTCCTTTGCAACGGAGTTTCAATTATATCTTTTGTTTCAGAGTAAAAAAGTCCTTGAATGGAATGAAACATTGTCAAATAAATTATACTAAATGCACAAAGATATAAAGAAAAAAAGACTATGCAATGTACTCAACAATAAATATATGGAGATAATAATACAGATAACGAACTGTATTGAAGCTCAATAGTCTGTTAAACAATACACAATAGGAGTAGAGCAAACAGTGACCTCCAAAACATCAGAGGTAAGATAAAGTGTCATGGAGGACTAAGCATCCCCAGCCGACCTGTCACACCCACCATGTGCTCCCTGTCATGATCGGGGAATAATAAAAATTAAGTTAGTTAATATAAAAAAAAAGCGCGAACAAGTACAGCAAATTCAATGACTGATTTCTTTTTTTTCCTGACATAAGCTTCTTCATTCTATAGCTTATACACGTGTACCGCATTCACAAGATGTTTTAAGACAATTTACGACATCTTAAATCCGCTGGATATCGGCTGAAATATTGCCGACTCGACATATAAAGCAATAATCAATAAAAAATCAACGTCAGCTAAATCATTTACAAAAACTAAACTAACTACAAGAAATTATCATTTCACAAACGCCAAAAGATACAAACAAATTTGTTTGTTATACATTTCGGCCACATAATTTTTTCAACTCTTGATTGAACTGTTTATCAGTAAAAAAGTACACAAAGGGATTCAGAATGCTGTGAAAGGTGACGACGTCGGGTAGATATTCGTCTATCAGGTCCTCCACTTTAGAAATCTTCTGTTTTGGTGCGAAGAATCTTCTTGAGGCTTGTATCGTCTGGTAAAGCGTCATAGTCAGGAAACTGATCGATAGGAACAGCGTAACAATGGCGAAAGTCCTGGCTATACTTCTATTGTTCTCAGCCTCTTGCTGCTCTACAGACTCTCTTGTTGTCTCTTTTGTTTTCCTATCGGCTACATTTCCTTTTTTAGCCATCGACATCATATTCCATTTTGATTTTACTTTCTTTGCAAGAGTTTTTAAGATACTTAATTGAAGTATGACTATGATTATTAAAACTACTATAGATCCTACAAACATGAAGGTATAATAGATAAATTGCAACAAGTCTCCATCAAATTAATTTTTGACAGAACATCTTGTTGCATTTATATTTTCTACGACAACGTATCTTCGACCATGAATCAAATAAATCGGAATAGCTAAAGCTAAACTAACTACTGAAGCAATTGAGCACATAATTTTCGTGTGTTTCATTGTAATTTGTGGTTTGAAAGGTCTGCAAATTTTTCGGAATCTCTCAAAACCTATAAAAAGAACGGTCAGAAGCGAAGCATGTCCGACAAAATTACCAACATAGTGAGACACCTCACACAGGAACCCTTCCCTGTCGGTGACCTGGTTATATACTAATATCATTCTATTGAGTTCTTTTACTATATGTGTGACGCAGAGAAAAACATCGAAAAAGGCCAGCAAAAGGACAAATATCCGGTAGTTTGATGACGTGGTCAAGCGTGTTCGAAAGACGTGTACAACCAACGCATTGCCAACAATGCCTGTTATGTTTAGTAGATAAGATATCACCCCAAATGGGGCTCTTTCTTCCCGTCCCTCTATGTTGTGTTTTAGAACTAGTTCATTTCCCATTATAGATTTGTCTTGTGGCTGACAGAAAATCTAAAAAAAAAAAGGATTTCAATTTATAAGATTATATTGTTTATACAATAAAAATGTTTCGAAGCTTTACAAAATTATGTGTTTCTTTAATATTTTATCAAAATAATATCCTGAAAATCACCTGTGTATTGAAATCACTTGTATTCATTCCTACGTTTTTTTCCCCAATTGTCCATTGCAACTCGAAATGGAATATTTCATAATTAGATCCCAACAGACACGCAACGTTGTTTCAACGTTGAAATGAGGTGAAATATAGCTTGCAACTTTGATCAACTATGTTTCAACGTTGAGATTTCAACGTTTAATCCTCAACCTTTTTTCAACATTGAAACAACGTTGAAGCTGCAACATATTTTCATATTTTTATACAATAAAAATGTTTCAAAGCTTTACAAAATTATGTGTTTCTTTAATATTTTATCAAAATAATATCCTGAAAATCACCTATGTATTGAAATCACTTGTATTCATTCCTACGTTTTTTTCCCCAATTGTCCATTGCAACTCGAAATGGAATATTTCATAATTAGATCCCAACAGACACGCAACGTTGTTTCAACGTTGAAAGGAGGTGGAATATAGGTTGCAACTTTGATCAACCATATTTCAACGTTGTTTCAACGTTGAGGTTTCAACGTTGAATCCTCAACCTTTTTTCAACGTTGAAACAACTTTGAAGCTGCAACATATTTTCAACGTTGAATGATCGTCGATATTTCAACGTTGAAGCTGCAACATATTTTCAACGTTGAATGTTCGTCGATATTTCAACGTTGAAACAACGTTGAAGCTGCAACATATTTTAAACGTTGAGTATTTTCTGATATTATAGATATTATATTTTAAGGTTTGAAATGCAAAGTTGACTGTTTGTTGATTTCAACGT